>NC_081203.1:34967877-34992877 GCF_902713425.1 Acipenser ruthenus | reverse complement strand
CACTCTACAACACTCACTCCCCTCCTCCCTCTCTCCCCGCTGCCCAGGAGAATGACACTCTACAACACTCACTCCCCTCCTCCCTCTCTCCCCGCTGCCCAGGAGAATGACACTCTACAACACTCACTCCCAAGTGCGTTTGAATGAGTATTTCTAGCTAGATTGGAAGGGTTCGATACCTGCAGTTCTGTTGTTTAGGCCACTCACTTACAAGACAAGCTCACTCGACATGACGCAAGCTTGAATCCGTGGTAAACAGTCCCTCCCTCCTCTAGGTGCTTGATTCGGACATTTCCATCTCACTCCTCTGCTGTGCTAATTGGAGCCGGGTGCCTAATGAAGCACATGTTCTCATTGATCAGTGACAGAGAGGGCTCATTGATCAGTGATGGAGAGGGCTCATTAATTAAGTCTGTATGCACAGGTCAGCGCGCTTCAGTCTGGCCTGTGTTATTAACGCTAATGGTAGCTAATGACAGCTAATGGAACAGTGGGAGGACTGGAGCCTTTCATAATCTTCCTGTATTGAATAGATTCTGCCTCCAGCCTCAACCGTTTCCCTCAGCCCTTCGCTTTGTTTTTCATTTTCTGTGTCTGTCCCCTTATAAAAGTTTCCTGTAGTAAAAGCATAGCAAAGAGTAATAGCAAGATTAAGCATAGGTAAGCACTGTAAAGCCCAGAGAGGTATGGTATTGCATATTAAAACACATGGCAAACCATGGTAGACTGTGGTAAATGCATAGCATAAGCATGGGAAAAACATTGGGGGAAACTGCTAAATGAACACAAAAATACCATGATAAACTTTTATAAGGGTCATCGCATCCTAGTGGCTTTTCACAAGTTTAAGGCCCCCTGTGACCTCAATAGAGCTCTCAGAATCACGTCTAACCTACTTCTGGTACACTAGAGTGGAACCATTAATCCGTCCCTAGCTGTTGCATCCATGAGAGGGACGGTTTCATTGTTACACACTGGTGGTGGTTTCTGAGAGCTCTATTGAGGAAACAGTATTTCACCCCCCTTACCAAGAAGCTCTAACTACCCAAGCCTCCCTTATAAGCCTCCTGCTTATGATGGCATTGCTACGAGCAGGGTGCCTGTCTCAGCACCTGTGGATGGAAGTTTAAATGAGTGACGTGTCCTCACATTCACACTGTGTCGGGAAGTGAAAGAACGACAGCTTTGCAGACCCCATCGCACTCTGAAACCTTCATTTCCAACGTTCTCTCTGATGAATCCGTTCATTATTGATGGGATGTCCCGAGCTGGCAAATCATTTTACATCAAGAGAACACCCCCCCACCCCCCACAACTCCTGTCAGCTGTGCCTCCTGTCGAGAGAACTGAACTCACCTGTCAACAACGCTGACTGTTTGTGTGTGTATGGGGGGGGGGGGGGGGGGGGGTTAACTTCTCAAGGTTACCTGTCTCTCCTGTCCCTCTCTCTCTCTCTCCCTCTCTCTCTCTCTCTCTCTCTCTCTCTCTCTCTCTCTCTCTCTCTCTCTATAAGCATTTTCTGTGCTAAATGCTCTGTGACCATCCGGACTTTGAATAGCAGAGCTGTTGATTAGAGAACACTATTGCAGTCGTCCTGCTGGGAGTTTGAGTAGAGATTTGCAATCTGACAGTCATTTACAGTAAATGTGCATGTTCTAATCTAAACTAATGCAACAGATGTAGTTTCCAGTGATTGGGGATGCTGGTGACGGTGGTCTATAGTTATGCTAATAAAACAGCACTAATGAGATCTACAGTACCGGAGATTCATTTAATTTGCTGATTCAAGACACCACCTTACTACATCACTGTACAGTTTACAGTGTAAACTACAGTGTAAACTTTACAACCAAATAGTATGGATGTCCCTTGAAACCAAGACGCTCTATAACTGGGATACTGGAAACGATTTTAAAAACGAGATGCAATCTCTCATAAAGCAACCTGTGTGACGATGTTCAATTTAAACTGAGTGTATCTGCTAAAGCCAGAGTGGGGTCCATGCCCTTGAGCTTTTACAAGAACAGCAGCCTGCCGCAGGACTGGCGCAGGAAAGCTCGCTAACATGATTGTGATTGCTATTATTTTTGAAGTAATTTACTGCAGGAACCAGTTGCTTTACCATTTCTCAAAATGATGTCATTGTGCGCAAGCGGCAGGATCCTGGGTGCGAGCGGGATATTGATTGCAGTGATGTCAGCAGAATATTTATTCAGCCAGCCTTCTTATTGTAGTTATGGCTGAATGCCCAGGAAACTGCAGGCATAACAGACAGTGGCACTGGAATAGCACTGAGAGGCAATGGGACCATAATACGCTAGTATGCCTTTCCCTATGATCTTCAATGCAGATAGAGAAAGTGGCCCTGTAATGACAATGCAATGGCGCTTCAATGGTAATTGCAGCTTATTTCAAATGATAATGTTTTTTACAGTGTTTACAGGGCAGCCCCCTCCACCTCACCCTGGAATCCCATTTCACAGAAACACAGCGATCGCGGGAATCAATCTCCCAAAACAAATACCCCCCTGGGACTCTAGGGGGCGAGATTGAAGCTACAGATTCTGGGGGCTAAGTGTCTGTTTGCCAGACATCTGATTGACTCTAACAAGCCTGGACACCTTGAGCTCAAGAAACACAAGTTAAAAACAAAGAGGACATTTAACTTAAGGGTTTTAAAAGCATGAAGTCAGTGAGAGCCCAGTATTGTTTCCTACCCCTCTAATAGCTGGGCTTAGCTAGAAAGGACTGTGGGATACTGGAGGACTACTCCTGATTTCAGGTTTATTGTATCTTTTTTTTTTTCAGTGATCAGGTATCAATTACAGCCATGGCCAGCTCTGATGTGAAATCATTACACTGCAAGACTTCGACAAAATCAGCGTGGTCTAAATCACAAAAACAAACATCGTCCTCAGGAACTCATAACAAACAAACACATTTTAATAAGTTTTGAAAGATCACGTTTTCTCCCACTGAGGGCCTCAAGTGTATAGCTCAGCTATAAAATCCAGATTTTGCTAAATGAGATTTCTATTATGTGCAGCAGCACAGACCCTCAGAGTCATCCTTTCTGTCTAAACCAAGAGTGCCCTCCTGGTCTTCATTCCACCCCACATTTCTCAATGGAAGCAACTGGACCTCCTTAAGCTGAAGCAGTGCATTATGTAATGCGAGCTAGAAAGCCCTGAGGACCGGGTTGGTGCTCCCTGGCCCTGCACTAGATGCTGCTGATGGCTGTTCCTTGGTCCTGTCTGCACCTCTCTGTCAAAACGGAGGGTTCAATCCTAATTGAATTTTGGATTATTGGAGCACCTGACGAGAGGGAGTCTGTCCGACACTAATCAGTAGATTGTGAGTTCATTTGTACTTCGTCACTATTGTGACGTCCAGGAGACACAGACCATGGAAAAAACCATGACCGACAAATGAAGAGCAGCTTTCACTCATTTCAATTATGGACATCCAGAGAAGTTTTAAACGCTAAATTAAGTTAAATATGATTTTTTTATTTTTTTTTGGAGTGGAAATGAGTTCATGTGATTTTTGTCATTTGTCTTTTGTTTGCTTTTTTCCTTGCTGTTTTAACTCTCTGAACTCCAGCCATATTCAACACAACAGTGAAAGAGTCTCACTCAGCAAAGCACTCTGCCTGGACCTGTCCTGGACAGTCTTGCACTTGGGTTAAGTGTATTTAGCTTCAGCTGCAGAAGTTAAAGAGGCTGCTGTTACTTTGTGTTTCACTCCAATAGTCAAAGAGGATATTAGATACTGGCTGGGTTCACTGAATTAAAAACAAAGGTGGGCTTTTGTTTTAATCTACATTGTTGATCTTGAAAAATCTTAAAACCTTCTGTTGTGACATACAGATGGACGGATGTGCAAATCCAATGACAACTGGATATTTTAAATGACAGATGCTAAATTATGTAAATACCAAGTTTCTTGACAATTGGATACGTGGTTCTCCTGATCTATACAAACACATACCTGCCCTCATGTGTTCCCAGAAAGTGATCTTCACTTTCCACACCACGTGCTAAACTGCAACGCAGCTCCTCCAGCTTAAAGGTTACATTTACCTTTGTGTGAAGCGGTTGTGTGTTTTTTTGCATCGCTTGCTGTATAATAACAGACTTAAACATGCAAGGTAGATCCAGCTTGTACGTGGATTTATCACTGCAATGTCTCTTCTTGTTGAGCAGCGAGCAGCCAAGGCTGTTAGTCTGGCCTGTAATCTAACTGCACTCTAGTAAAAGTAAAAAGAATAAAGAGATGAGGAGGCTGTGGGGCGGAGGAGCTAGAGAGTGTCCTGCGTATCAAACAGCAAGATTAAACCTGGCTGAAAAACCTGCATGTGCTTTGATCTGAGACAGCGTGAAGCGTGTCTGTGACTCCTCAATAACAAATGAAACACACGCTGACTCTCTCTTATTACACATTTTCCTTAAGTTCTTCTTTCTTTCTGTTTCTCGCTCTGTAGCCACTTTTTTCTCCCTTTTTTCCACTCTTCAGGTTAATAATTCCATAGATGTTAATGCTATCGTTTGTTGTGTGGAAGATCATGTGTTTCTCTGCTTGTACATTCTACTTCTTTGGAATACGCAGATGCTTCAGTCACAGCGCTACAGAGGTAAAGGTCTGCTGCTGCTGCTTCCTGGCTGCAGGTCATGTTAACCTTGAGCTCACTCGAGAGCTGCTCAGTCTCAGCTTGCAGGCAGGACCCCATGCCTGTCATGCGGGAGAGTGCTGGGGAGTCCTGGGGGAGAGAAAGGAAGAGTCCTCTCAGCCGTGACACTGACCGGGTAATGTTAATAATGCTGACAAGCAGAGCAGTGACAGGCTCATTTCTGTGACACTAAGAGCTGCTTCCTGAAGAAGTCTGATTGCCTTTCACTGCAAGCTCAAACATGGCCAAGCTCAGCACTGACAGAAGTTAACTGTGGGAAATTCGGCGTTTGAAATATGCAGATTGTGGTTTGGTCCCTGTCTAAATGCTCTGGGAGCCCGCTTTGAAGATAAATAGTAAATTGTCCCACTGGAGGACTGAAAAACCATTTTTGCAGTCTGACAGTGACTTTACGTTGGGGATTCGGATGGAAAGTTTGGGTTGAAATTGAGATTTAAGATCAGGACTAGAGTTATGTGTAGATGCTAGTTGATGAGTTACCTACAGTATACTAGGTACAACTTTAGTATGTGATATACAATATACAAAAAATATCTTCTCGATCATTTCAAAATAAAAATATATGTTTCAGACTGACCACCTAAGAGTCAGGGTGCTCCCTCCAGTCCAGGGCAGGCTGCAGGCATGGAGACTGAACTTCTACAGTAGTTTCACAGCATTTAATCCTGTACTTCAGAATACTGTAATCTGCCAAGTGTTTAACCTGTAGTATTTTGTATTTGATCATATCCTGATGTAACTATCACTATTATCTGCTGTATTATTGAATTGTGGTTTGTCACACTTGTACTTTGCTTGAACAAAAGTTATTGTATTTCTTGCTCTTATTGTATTACTTGTATTGTAACACTTAATGTATTTGCTTACGATTGTAAGTCGCCCTGGATAAGGGCGTCTGCTAAGAAATAAATAATAATAATAATAATAATATCATGACATCAAAGCGAGGAAGGGAACCACATCAGTGTTGCACAGGCTTATCTGTTCAGTGCACAGCACAGTCCTAATCTGCTTTCCCAATGTATTCCTCTGGGAGTCTTTTTGAAGCAGCTTTTGCTGGAATTGTCAGCGATCCTGGTAAACAACGATCTAAACAGAAACAGCTCACAACAGGATATGAAACAGGAAAGAAATGAAACACCAGAAGAATAAAATAATTCAAGTTTAAGAATCCACAGCCTTTCAAAGAAGTGCCCGAGGCCTGCGTCTAGCCCCCCTTCCCCTCTTTGTTTGGAGCGTGTGGCTGTGGCTGTGATCTGGCTGTTGTTCTTCTCCAGCAGGGCCTTCATTAATAACCGAGGAACGACAGAATATCGATTTTAACAGGCTTTTAATTTAACAGGCTCCCTAAATGGGGGGAGAGCCCGCGGGGAAGGGCTGGCTAAAGATAAGACAGCCTGGAGAGGAGAAGTGTCTGCCTTTCTACACAGCAGCTCCACTAGCTGTTGTTTTCAAATGTCTTTCTAAAACCAAACTGCGAATGATCCGATTACCCGGACAGATTAAAACAGGAATGCTGCGCAGTATATATATGTAGATCCTCTTGTATACTTCATGACTTGTAGAAATAACTATGCAGTTTGCCATCAGCTCCTCAGAAAGCTGTCACTGTGTAGCCCAGGTTAAAGGTCACACATGCTTATAGCTGCTTTTAAAAAGTACCACATATAAAAACCCAGTGATAACTGTGTGCAATGATTGAACTGTGTACCACACAGAGCAGACACGGCACTCTGCTGCTCATCCTGTCCTTAGTTCATTACTGCACTGTGTGGGATATTCTGAAATGCTAGGAGCAGGTGGAACTGATTTTACAAGAGCCCTTTGCCAGCGCTTTGTCATCTCACTTTGCCAAGGTTTAACTTGTCCAACAGAGCTTCTCATTTCAAGCATTTCATGTTGTGGATGCTGAATCAACAGCATGGCGTTTCCATCCTGACCCAGCGTGTGGCGAGGGTGTGGAACGGGTTACCCAGCCATGTTGTGGATGCTGAATCAACAGCATGGCGTTTCCATCCTGACCCAGCGTGTGGCGAGGGTGCGGAACAGGTTACCCAGCCATGTTGTGGATGCTGAATCAACAGCATGGCGTTTCCATCCTGACCCAGCGTGTGGCGAGGGTGCGGAACGGGTTACCCAGCCATGTTGTGGATGCTGAATCAACAGCATGGCGTTTCCATCCGGACCCAGCGTGTGGCGAGGGTGCGGAACGGGTTACCCGTGTTGTCTGGAGTGTCTTTATTTTGTTTGTTTTTACAGTTCTTTCTGTTTCATGTCTTGGAAACGAGACCTTGGTCTCAGTTTTTTTTTCCTAGCACAGCATGATTCACATTCAAAATAAAGTTCAGAGGCCGTAGAAGCTGTTTATTAAGAGCCTGTGCCGATGCCCCGCAGTGCTGGCTCCACTGTCTGAATTCCCTCTGGCCCAATATAGCCTGTTTAGAGTTTCTGCCAGGAGTTTTAGGGCCATTACCTCACCCCCACCAGGTCCCTCACCCCCCCATTTCCCACACCCCAACTCACCCCCTCTCAGCTGGCCAGCTGGCATTTCGTACTGCCAGGTCGGCACATTTCTCTGAAAGTAAATACTTTCCAGAGAAACTTCCATGTTGATGGAGAAGTTTCCTTTTCAGCGCCTGTTTGTCACAGTAATGATTAGGACAGTTTTGAAGCTCGCTCTGAGGAAAAGGCCCCCACAATGTCAATAGTATGCAGGTATAAATATTAGAAATATTATTCATTTCATTTCTGAGTGACTGGCTGCCACATAGAGGGTAAGTACAGTTTCATTGTATTGCCCTGACTTTTATCTTGCCAGTTTTATAACAGTCAGGAGGAACGGTTTCATAAATACCAAACTTAAAACAAAAATAACCCCCAGACATTTTAAATAAGTTAAAGCTTTTTGAAAACACATGCTATAATTATGCAAAAGAAGTTTGCCGTCATTTATTTTGATGAAACACTCACATTTAATTTGTATCCGCTGGCCTGAGAGCCAAAAACAAAACGAGAGGAAAAAGTTGGAAAAAATCTGCAAATTGTAGCAAATCTTTTCAGATCCGTGTGAAAAGTTCTTGAGAAAGCTTTGCATCGTCCCTCTGTTCCTGCATCACAAGCACGGTCCCTTCCCAGCTGTGCATGGCAACATCCTCCACCCCAGACTACACAGTGAATAAGCGAGGGCCGTGAGGTTTGAGCAGCTCATCCGATCTCTTTAAACAACAAACGAGCCAAACGGTGCCAAAACAGAGAGCACCAACAAGGCATAAACCCGGGCAATGGAAACATTGAAAGCAGAGTTAACCAAGGCTTAAGAATCATAGTTAACATCACTTTAAAGGGAGGGCAGTGATAATGTTGCCAGTGCTAACAGGAGGTTAGAAAATAGATCTGAAAGCTTGGTTAGCACGTGTTTAAAGGGCAATGCGTGACAAGGCTGCTAGTGCTCATATTAGACAATACAATGTATCTGAAAGCCTTGGTTCACATTCTCTTGGCTCAGATTTAACATCACATCTGGATCTTGGCACGGCCAGCAAGAGAGGAGAAATAAAAAAGGCTCTCAAGCCCTCCTGTTATTAAGTGGTCCTCTTAAATAACTGCTCTCTGTATGAGTTCCAGGGCTGGGTGCTGACAGCCCCATCACGCAGTCTCAATTCAGTGCCTGAGTGGACGAGGCAGGTTGACGAGCGGGAAATCAAGATTGACCCTCTCCCACGACCCCGATGTCAGCCGCATTCCTTGTGTTTCCTGATACATTAAAAAAGAATATAGGGAATGAAAGAAAATGTCCCCTAATGAGGTTTCCAAACACAAAGCATTCTTTCTGGTACGTATTAATCCAAAGACTAGGTTTAAGGCCATCCAGAAAGCTGAGTGCTGCTGTCAACGCATGTTCAGAATCGATACAGCGGGACGATCCCACCTGACCACATTCCGGCGCCTCCTTAAGACTCACCTCTTCAAAGAGCACCTGTAGAACTCCTCTGTTTGTATCCTGGGACACTATCACCCTTCATGTAAATGTGCTTTATTTTGCTCTTATCAGCCCCTATTTTACTGCATTTAATCCTGTACTTCAGAATACTGTAATCTGCCAAGTTTTTAACCTGTAGTACTTTGTATTTAATCACATCCGGATGTAACTATCACTATTTAATCATATCCTGATGTAACTATCACTATTACCTGCTGTATTATTGAATTGTGGTTTGTCAAACTTGTACTTTACTTGAACAAAAGTTATTGTATTTCTTGCTCTTATTGTATTACTTGTATTGTAACGCTTGAAATGTTTTTGCTCACGATTGTAAGTCGCCCTGGATAAGGGCGTCTGCTAAGAAATAAATAATAATAATAATAATAAATAATAATGCAACCAGGCCTGGGCACGACTTCTAGGATTGTGGACTGATGGGATCTGCAGGGTCAGCCTGGCCAGTACCTCGTCTTCTCTTTTTGAATTGGGATCTGCTCACATCACAGCAGCAGGCTCAGCCTGGCCAGTACCTCCTCTTCCTCTTTTTGAATTGGGATCTGCTCACATCACAGCAGCAGGGTCAGCCTGCCCAGTACCTCCTCTTCTCTTTTTGAATTGGGATCTGCTCACATCACAGCAGCAGGCTCAGCCTGCCCAGTACTTCTTAGATTGTAATCTGGGATTGTGACTTCAATTGAAGGATCACAGATAATTGTTTCATTGCCTTCATATTCTCTTACCCGCAAACATGTGAGAGCGTGAGGTCAGGATGCTGAGATGACTCTTACTAGGAAAATATTATCTCTGTAGTTCTATGTCAAGACGGGGGGGGGAATCAAAGTACCTTATCACAGAGAATTATTAAAGCATTTCATTCCCAGTGAAGTGCTGGGAGGTCTACCTTTTATGTGAGGGGATCATTTTCACAGCACTGACAGGAAAGCAGCAGAAAAAGATATCTCTCTCTCACTCTCTCTTCCTCACTCTCTCTCTCCCTCTGTCTGTCTCTCTCATACTCTCCCTCTCTCTCTCCCTCTGTCTGTCTCCCTCTCTACAGTAACAGCTCAGCCGCTTGCAGTGCAGGGTGAGCTGCTGAGTTGTGTTCTTTTTTTCAGAGATGAAAGGCTTACACAAGGCTTGGGAATTATCCTGGCGCTATAATTGTGATTGAATCCAGGCCCTTGTCAAAACACTGGATCCACATGTTGAATCGCTAGGCTGTAAATTATAAAAAGCACTATCAGACTAGAGGGGGAATACGCTTCTACAGGGCTACAGCGTTTAACAATGAGATGTCTTTCTGCCCATGCAAACCAGTTAAAGATCTGGTAAGAGGATATTTTTTTTGATGTTCTAATCATTCCGTGTGCTTCTTATTGCAATGCTTCTTTTTGGAATGTTCTAATCATTCCATGTGCTTCTTCTTGCAATGCTTCTTTTTGGAATGTTCTAATCATTCCGTGTGCTTCTTATTGCAATGCTTCTTTTTGGAATGTTCTAATCATTCCGTGTGCTTCTTATTGCAATGCTTCTTTTTGTTTTTCTATTCATTGTATGATAAGTCTGTGTTCAGGTGCTTCGACTGTCAGTTTAGGAGCTGCTCTTCCTTTCTCACTGCCT
The DNA here is from genome assembly GCF_902713425.1 of Acipenser ruthenus. Lineage (NCBI taxonomy): Eukaryota > Metazoa > Chordata > Actinopteri > Acipenseriformes > Acipenseridae > Acipenser > Acipenser ruthenus. Next base: position 34,982,585 of record NC_081203.1, on the reverse strand, counting down.
GCAGTAGACATATGTAATGTAGGCTAGATCAGCCAAAGTGTATTAGTAAGCACCAGCGCCATCTAGTGCACGTCTCTGTATTGCCAGCAAAGCAAAAGGAAACATGATCCAAAGTGGCAGATCACAAGATGCTGCTGGCTCTCTCACCTCTATAAAGACATTGCAATAAGAAACACTTAGAATCATTGCAAACTTCATAAAACGTTAAGGGGACGGTAAGACAGACAGGAAAATGAAATCTGAACCTACTCTGAACTCCTTTCACCGAAGAAGACAAAAGTCAAAATGAGAGGGGCGGGGCAGATCAATCAAAACAGCAACGCAGCGCCCCTGTAAGAGGTGTGCTATTGCCTTGTTTTATTCAATCAAATTGATGAAGTGGGTAACACGGCTCTGCCTATTCAATAAGTCTTCAATACCAACGATTCACAAATAACAGCTTTATTTTCAAATGGCAAGGCTCTCGTGTGTGTTCAAGGGCACTCAAGCGAGCGTGGTTAAATATACTTGAATGAACAGAGCAGCGAACTATCACTCTACCTCTTTGATAATGCTGAGCAGTGAGTGGCTCTGAATTGGGATTCTAAAAACAGCATCTCTTCCTTTTAATTGAAATGAGAACAATTGCTTTGACGTCTATCTGATTCTGCAATGTTATACGAAGCAGCTCAAGTGTTTCCTATTCACTGCTTAGATACAAAACAGCAGCACCAACAATCATGCAGACGGCTGGCTCTCTGTGTGCTAACTCCGCTTTTCAAATCCCTCTGTTAGTGCTGCCCCGTTCTGGTAACTCTTTACATTGTGTCTCTAATTACTGTGTCTTTACCTAGCAGTTACTTAGTAAATACATGTGCACTTACACACAATTACAATGTTGTTATGCAGTGTTACAATGTACTTAATGTGTAAATCTTGATATAACCCTAACCCCCCAACCCCCTCTAACCCTAACCCTTTCCTGGTACAGTTGTGTACTTGCATCTGTCATGCATATGTTATTGGATTAACTGTCCCTGAAGTCCTGTAAAAAAAATGTACAAGAAAAGCTCTGTTTTCAGAAAACAGCAAATGTGAAGCTGACAGTTTTGTCTGACACATTATTTCATTGAAGCTAATGGACTGCAGTGGAGCGCTCCAGGCATGGTGAGTAACCGTGCACAGATTACAAGTCAATAATCTGCAGTGGAGCAAGCGCTCCAGGCATGGTGAGTAACCGTGCACAGATTACAAATCAATAATCTGCAGTGGAGCGCTCCAGGCATGGTGAGGTAACCGTGCACAGATTACAAGTCAATAATCTGCAGTGGAGCGAGCGCTCCAGGCATGGTGAGGTAACCGTGCACAGATTACAAGTCAATAATCTGCAGTGGAGCGCTCCAGGCATGGTGAGGTAACCGTGCACAGATTACAAGTCAATAATCTGCAGTGGAGCGAGCGCTCCAGGCATGGTGAGGTAACCGTGCACAGATTACAAGTCAATAATCTGCAGTGGAGCGCTCCAGGCATGGTGAGGTAACCGTGCACAGATTACAAGTCAATAATCTGCAGTTCTTACTGTACTCTTCCAAGGCTGTTTAATTCCCAATAAGCACTTCCATCAGTCCCCAACTTTGAAGGAGCTGCTCAGTCTGAGCACCAAGTCTCACGGGAGCTGGGCAGTCCAGAAAACAAACAATCGTCCTTTGTTGAAACAACAGGATGTTACCGTGATGTGGGGTCATGAATAAAACAGAGCTTGTGGTGGACGGGGAAGTTAAGAAGCAGGAGAAATACTTTATGGGCCAAAACTAGCATTTCTATTTACATTTTGAGAACACTGTCTGCACGCCGCTCTGTGGCTACGAGCTGGCATCAACAAAGGGATCTCTATATTTTGTGGTGATTGTGTCCTAATATTTCTGGAGACTGCAATGTCTAAAAAGATCAAGAGTCTCAGGACAAGGTGGGCAGATTTACCACTGAGGTGTCGATGCCAGTCTTGTGGGACTCCTCCAGGCTCAGAGATAGAAAGAGCGCTGTTGTGCTGTCCAGTGGTCTCCTCTGGTTTGTATAATACAATCACAAGGCTTTAATCTACTTTGCACATTGAGTTTTATTGGCTATCAACTGTTTTTTTATGGGGTCGTAAAATATGCTGCAAGTCTCTCGTAATGTATTTTTTAAATAATCAAACCCAGCTACACATTTGAAAAGTGTGTTTCAGATGAATTGCTCAGTAACAGTCAGGAAACCCTACACATCAACGGCATTTCTTGATGGTACCTATGTAAATGAAAACCATTCTTTAACCAGCACATTCCTGTGATGATTTCTTTAGAGTGACTGTTGTTAGCAGTAAGTTTAAATACATAAGCACATAAATAAATACAAAGTCTAACATTTTAACTTGCATTCAGAAGTAATTCTCTAACAGAAAGCATGCTGTCTTTAATTCTATGAGGCTTGTTCCCTATTACTTGTGTTATCTGCATCAAAGCTGAGGAGTGCAGCACAATCGGACGCGGTCACATGCACACAATTCATACACTTCATGGTCTGTCTGAGAGTGAAAAGGAACAGCTCTGAAGTGAAAACTGGGTTTTGGTTTGTGAATGTACAAAAGTTCACATTGTGTTCACATTCTATATATATATAGATAGATAGATAGATATTATTTTGAAATATATTTGATGAGAGATTCCGTTTGCTCTGTCATGTGACTGTAAATAAGTATTTAAGTGTCTGTGAAGGAACTCCGATTTCACAGTGTTCTGAAAATTTAAAGGGCACAGATATTACGGGCATGGCTATAAATATTGACCGGCAATTTCAGAGACTTTTTTCAAACAAAACATCCAGCTTTTCAAATGAAAACACAGGGCTCATTTTGTATTTTTTCCACTCAATGTCAATTAATTTTCACACTGTTTTAAAAGCCGATTGGAAGATTATTTTGAGGTGCTGATATCAATACTGGTGTCCCAAGGGAAGGACAAGAAGAACGACCACCACAAACTATTACAAGAAGACCATACCACAAACTATGAGCAGAAGATCAGCCATGGCATACCACAAACTATTACAAGAAGAACGACCACCACAAACTATTACAAGAAGAACGACCACCACAAACTATTACAAGAAGACCATACCACAAACTATGAGCAGAAGATCAGCCATGGCATACCACAAACTATTACAAGAAGAACGACCACCACAAACTATTACAAGAAGAACGACCACCACAAACTAATACAAGAAGAACGACCACCACAAACTATGAGCAGAAGATCAGCCATGGCATACCACAAACTATTACAAGAAGAACGACCACCACAAACTATTACAAGAAGAACGACCACCACAAACTATTACAAGAAGACCATACCACAAACTATGAGCAGAAGATCAGCCATGGCATACCACAAACTATTACAAGAAGAACGACCACCACAAACTATTACAAGAAGAACGACCACCACAAACTATTACAAGAAGACCATATCACAAACTATGAGCAGAAGATCAGCCATGGCATACCACAAACTATTACAAGAAGTACAAGCTTCACATTACCATCTGTGTTTCCGTTAAATGCATCCCCGGAGGCTTGTGAAATACAGTACCCTATAACCATTCACAAAACACCACACCAGAAACTCCCTTACTCAGACTGCTTTATGTCTGCTCTCACAACAGACACGGTTCCTGGAGTATGGTTAGAGTTTGCCTTTACTACAAAGGAACCCCATAAGGGATGTCATCAATAATGCTAAATAAGAACCTTTTTAAAAAAAACCATGAACCAAAACTGTAAGAAAGTAATCGAGGAAACACTTTACACTAAGAGATCTGTATACTTCTTAAATACTTAATTTACAGTGAGTCAAGCTTTGTTTCAAATTTGTCAAAACTCTGTTGATCTTCAGGGTCCAGTTTCACAAAGCACTGCTACAGTAGAGTTTAGTAGAAGTCCACTCGGCAAGTCTATATGGATAAAGGATAAAGGTATTGGAAGATCTTCATTTCAAGTTTAAGCTTCATCATATCAAATATTGAAATACAATCAACAGATGAAAAGTCTAGCTGCCACAGTCAGACCAGGTCACATACAGCAAAAGTACCAGGATGCAGCAGTTTATCTAGAGGTGTATTTATAATATCTGCATATCCTGAATAAACAAACAAGAAACAAAAGATTCACAGCACGATATAAAACGGGTCAGTTAGTAATTATGATGATTAAGAGGAAAGAAATCACGGAAGAGTGGGCTTTAGGGCCCAGGGGATCTACTGGAATGATGTTGAGAGAGAGAGAGAGAGAGAGAGAGAGAGAGAGAGAGAGAGAGAGAGAGAGAGAGAGAGAGAGAGAGAGAGAGAGAGAGAGAGAGAGGAGGGGGGGCGTTTAAGCATCCGCTAGCATCAGCATCATTCATACATATACTACAGCTAGGGAAACAGGCACCAAGCGAAAGTGCGTGAGGAGCCTGGTCCTGACACAGCAAGAACGAGGGAAGAGTGGGTCAAAAAGAAAGAGGGGAAAACAGAACAAAATAAAGAACAGACAAGAAGAGTACTAAAAAGAAGAAAAGAAGACAGAGAAGCTTTTCCCAAATTCCTGGATCCTTTTTACAAGGAGCCATGGAGTACTCCCACAGCCCCCCGTGGATCGGTCTGGCGCTGTGCATTTCAATAGGTACCGTGTTTGTTTGTGATGTGTTACACACACAGTGTTCATAGGTATAACTTCACAGCGGGAAGGGGCGCGCAAACGCGTGCTCACTCGTTAGGCTGCTTATGTGTTCTTCTATCGGGTTATTGGTGTATTTATCTGTGTGTGTGTGTATTCGATGTGTTAGTTATCTGGGTTACTTTATGTATTGAATGGATTACTTCTTTCACACTTTCGCGTTCTCTTTCTTATGATTGTTGCACGTCCAAGGTGCAGCGGTGATAAGAAGTTCGTTTTGCGTGCAATTCATGGGATATATGCATAGAATCTCATGAAAATGTGAAATTATTCAAAATAACGATATATATTACACTCGTGTAAAAGGGCGTCTGCGTTTTATATTGTGTTGAGAATGGTCCTGTAGCCAACCGCTTGTCGATTCTGTTCCGGTCAGTGTTGGCACTTCATCGGTGGAATTTACTCCCATTCCAGTGATGCAGTCGTCAGCGACAGTGGGTGCACCCCGGGTCAGCGCCAGGGGGTGCACCCCGGGTCAGCGCCAGGGGGTACACCCCGGGTCAGCGCCAGGGGGTGCACCCCGGGTCAGCGCCAGGGGGTGCACCCCGGGTCAGCGACAGGGGGTACACCCCGGGTCAGCGCCAGGGGGTACACCCCGGGTCAGCGCCAGGGGGTACACCACGGGTCAGCGCCAGGGGGGGTACACCCCGGGTTCCCTATATTGAGTTTGACACAAACGACGCTGCATGTAGCACTGCAGGCTGGGCCGGAGGAGGTACTTTCAACCTGCGAGCTGACTGGAGCTCTGCGCGGAGACTCGCCATGCCCGCGCTGCTGAGGTTTGGGGTTTGATTTTGTTTTTAGTTTTTAGTTTTTAGTTTGTTTTGTTTTCTTCATTTTAATGCTTTTCTTATTTATTTATTTTGTAGCGCAGAGCACGTGAACTGAGAAATTACAAATTATAAAAACACAGCTGTCGATTTGACTAATTGCAGCTAACTACTTTAACAAACACACGCCCACCCTCAGCGCTGCGGTGCATAGGATGCTCAGCGCTGCCCTTTCGTACGCAGTCGTGTTGGTGATTAGACAGCACGTGTGTGGCATCTTAATAATAATAATAATAATAATAATAATAATAATAATAATAATAATAATAATAATAATAATAATAATAATAGCATGTTTTTCTGCGCTGTTTTGCGCGTATGGCTCTGCTGGGACTCGTGCTTGAGGGTGATAATGAGGCACAGATCAGACTTCGAATTCACAGGACCAACCGAGATTTAAAAAAAAAAAAAAAATGTTTTGTTTTGTTTTACAATATTATTATTATTATTATTATTATTATTATTATTATTATTATTATTATTATTTATTTATTTATTTCTTAGCGGACGCCCTTATCCAGGGCGACTTACAATCGCAAGCAAATACATTTCAGGTGTTACAAGTAATACAATAAGAGCAAGAAATACAATAATTTTTGTTCAAGTGTGACAAACCACAATTCAATAATACAGCAGATAATAGTGATAGTTACATCAGGATATGATTAAATAGTGATAGTTACATCAGGATATGATTAAGTACAAAATACTACAGGTTAAACACTTGGCAGATTACAGTATTCTGAAGTACAGGATTAAATGCAGTAAAATAGGGGGCAGATAAGAGCAAAATAAAGCACATTTAAATGAAGGGTGATAGTGTCCCAGGATACAAACAGAGGAGTTCTACAGGTACAATACTTACCTATTTACCTATGCTGTACCATGCGTTCACTATGCCTTATTACACTTTGCTGATTTTTTACTGTGGTAAACTTTAATAAGGTGTGTGACAGTATTCAATCAAAAAAAAAAAAAAAATTTCCATGACGCTTACATATACAATGAGGTGAGAGTGTCTTAGTTTGTCTTAAGTCTCTACACTCACACACACACGCACACACACTCTCACACACACACACACACACACTGACATACACACATGTCAATATAAAATCATTTACCCTAACATATGCGCTGAAATATTAAGGCTGCAATGTAAAAAGGATTGCACAGAATTATGTAATAAATACACACATGATATAAATCATGTACTGCTGTTTTTTTTTTCTTCCAAAGGACATTATTATTATTATTATTATATAATAACAATCAAATATTCTGCCGTCGACTTAGTATTCAGGGCATGTTTTCCAGATTGCATTCTCCAAGGATACCCAGTTATTCAGCTTCTCAGTGGGTTCACTTCCAGATATCTGGATAGATCTGTTTTTTTAATTTATTTATTGTTTTAAGTTTTGTTTTTTCAGCTTAAATAGAATATTTCATTATCATTCTTTATTAGTTCCATGCCTTGGCTTTTAGCGTGATTAAATAAAACACAGTGGAAGTAAAAAGTTTTCAGTTTATTAAATTTGGAGCAGAACAATGCAGATATCGCAGAAATCAATCATTCCCAGAGCCGGGTGTTCATTCCAAACGGTTCCAGGTCAGAAATTCAAATAGCAAAAGAGATATGCAAAGGAAGGAGCCCGCTGGGATCAGGAGTCCTGTAAGAAAGTGTACTGCAGCGGCACATCAGAGAGGGGACAGGAAGAGCAAGCCCTGAATCATCATGAGACGAGGGGACTGTGACCCTGATGATGGGCAGTCACTGGAGATCATCAGGGCAGGGTGAAGCGTACCAACAGCTTGTGTAGATCACAGAGCGTGGACGTGTCTGGGGTCAGCATGCTCGCTGGAGGGTTAGGGTTAGGGTTAGGGTTAGGGTTAGTCACTGGAGATCATCAGGGCAGGGTGAAGCGTACCCACAGCTTGTGTAGATCACAGAGCGTGGACGTGTCTGGGGTCAGCATGCTCGCTGGAGGGTTAGGGTTAGGGTTAGGGTTAGTCACTGGAGATCATCAGGGCAGGGTGAAGCGTACCCACAGCTTGTGTAGATCACAGAGCGTGGACGTGTCTGGGGTCAGCATGCTCGCTGGAGGGTTAGGGTTAGGGTTAGGGTTAGGGTTAGTCACTGGAGATCATCAGGGCAGGGTGAAGCGTACCCACAGCTTGTGTAGATCACAGAGCGTGGACGTGTCTGGGGTCAGCATGCTCGCTGGAGGGTTAGGGTTAGGGTTAGGGTTAGGGTTAGTCACTGGAGATCATCAGGGCAGGGTGAAGCGTACCCACAGCTTGTGTAGATCACAGAGCGTGGACGTGTCTGGGGTCAGCATGCTCGCTGGAGGGTTAGGGTTAGGGTTAGGGTTAGGGTTAGTCACTGGAGATCATCAGGGCAGGGTGAAGCGTACCCACAGCTTGTGTAGATCACAGAGCGTGGACGTGTCTGGGGTCAGCATGCTCGCTGGAGGGTTAGGGTTAGGGTTAGGGTTAGGGTTAGTCACTGGAGATCATCAGGGCAGGGTGAAGCGTACCCACAGCTTGTGTAGATCACAGAGCGTGGACGTGTCTGGGGTCAGCATGCTCGCTGGAGGGTTAGGGTTAGGGTTAGGGTTAGGGTTAGTCACTGGAGATCATCAGGGCAGGGTGAAGCGTACCCACAGCTTGTGTAGATCACAGAGCGCGGACGTGTCTAGGGTCAGCATGCTCGCTGGAGGGCCAGCCCGCTAAAGTGTGTGCAGCACCTGGCAGGTGTTTTTTGTTTTTGTAGGTTTTTTTGGGTTTTTTTTTGTCCACTTCCCAAAGCTGACACTGCAATTAAAATCCTGGCTGTACCCCCAGAAGCAGGAGAGTTTTCTTGTGGTTCCAAAACCTCCCCAAAAAACATCTTTAGATAATAATTTATTCAGTGTTTGAAAAAAAGGAAATGATATTCATATGACGGGGCAGCTGTTTAGCTGACATTTCAATCTGACATGGCTGCTAGGCAGTGACCTGTTAACTGCGGCAGTGTTTCTTACAGATGTTGGCTTGTAGATTTTAGAAACAGAAACTACAGTTAAAAACTGAATATGGTCCAGCTGTGATTCTCACAGTCCAAAGCAGGACGCAGCTAATGCACACAAGATGCACAGTAGTGCTGTCTGGCCTTGTCCTGTCCTGATTCAGATCTTATCTTTGTGACAGGTTTCAGTTTGTTAGCAGTTTCTATTGGGGAGGTAAAATCGGCACTATCGGAAGTTGTCTGTGGTGTTCCACAGGGCTCCATTCTAGGTCCCTTGCTGTTTTCATTATATAGGCTAATGTTAGGTTACATTATCCACAGACATGGAGTGTATTGAATTAGCTGGCTCTCAGATCCCCAGTACAGCACTGAGTTCTCTACACTAGACTGTATTGAATTAGCTGGCTCTCAGATCCCCAGTACAGCACTGAGTTCTCTATACTAGACTGTATTGAATTAGCTGGCTCTCAGATCCCCAGTACAGCACTGAGTTCTCTACACTTGAGTGTATTGAATTAGCTGGCTCTCAGATCCCCAGTACAGCACTGAGTTCTCTACACTCGAGTGTATTGAATTAGCTGGCTCTCAGATCCCCAGTACAGCACTGAGTTCTCTACACTAGACTGTATTGAATTAGCTGGCTCTCAGATCCCCCGTACAGCACTGAGTTCTCTACACTCGAGTGTATTGAATTAGCTGGCTCTCAGATCTTCAGTACAGCACTGAGTTCTCTACACTAGAGTGTATTGAATTAGCTGGCTCTCAGATCCCCAGTACAGCACTGAGTTCTCTACACTAGACTGTATTGAATTAGCTGGCTCTCAGATCCCCAGTACAGCACTGAGTTCTCTACACTCGAGTGTATTGAATTAGCTGGCTCTCAGATCTTCAGTACAGCACTGAGTTCTCTACACTAGAGTGTATTGAATTAGCTGGCTCTCAGATCCCCAGTACAGCACTGAGTTCTCTACACTAGACTGTATTGAATTAGCTGGCTCTCAGATCCCCAGTACAGCACTGAGTTCTCTACACTAGAGTGTATTGAATTAGCTGGCTCTCAGATCCCCCGTACAGCACTGAGTTCTCTATACTAGACTGTATTGAATTAGCTGGCTCTCAGATCCCCAGTACAGCACTGAGTTCTCTACACTTGAGTGTATTGAATTAGCTGGCTCTCAGATCCCCAGTACAGCACTGAGTTCTCTACACTAGAGTGTATTGAATTAGCTGGCTCTCAGATCCCCAGTACAGCACTGAGTTCTCTACACTAGACTGTATTGAATTAGCTGGCTCTCAGATCCCCCGTACAGCACTGAGTTCTCTACACTAGAGTGTATTGAATTAGCTGGCTCTCAGATCCCCAGTACAGCACTGAGTTCTCTATACTAGACTGTATTGAATTAGCTGGCTCTCAGATCCCCCGTACAGCACTGAGTTCTCTACACTCGAGTGTATTGAATTAGCTGGCTCTCAGATCTTCAGTACAGCACTGAGTTCTCTACACTAGAGTGTATTGAATTAGCTGGCTTTCAGATCCCCAGTACAGCAGTACAGTGGTCGTGCAGTGGTTTAGTCCCTGTTTCAGCTCGCTGGCCCCCTGGCTCTGAAAGGCCGTAGCCCTGGTGCTGCCCCACTGCCTCAAAAAATATTCCTGTCCCTGGCAGTCTCGGCCTGCGTCATGGCAACCGCGGTGGCACAGAGCCGGAACGCTGTCCAAAAACAGAAGAACAGGGCTGCAGCAAGAGAGAGGCCTTCAGGACACAGGGGCTCTGCTCTGCACCCCACAGCCCTCGCGGCTGGATGCAAAAATGCCTGCTTCAAAAAGCCCTGAGAGAGACTGGTACTTCTCTCAGCTGTGGTATGTGTGACATACATCTCTACACACCACAAACAGTATATCCACATGGATTACATGCTCTGTATGCACTTGTAGCAATGTAAGTCTAACATGCAGACAGATGGACAGATGCCTTCATATGCATGTGTGCGTGCGTGTGTGTGTGTGTGTCAGTGTTTGTGTACGTGCGTGCGCGTGTGTGTGTGTGTCAGTGCGTGCATGTGTCAGTGTGTGCATGCGTGCGTGTGTGTGTGTGTTAGTGTGCGCGTGTGTGTGTGTGTCAGTGTGTGCGTGTGCACGTGCACGTGTGTGTGTCAGTGCGTGTGTGTGTGTGTGTCAGTGTGTGCGTGTACGTGTGTGTGTGTGTCAGTGTGTGTCAGTGTGTGTCAGTGTGTGTCAATGTGTGCATGTGTGCGTGCATGCGCGTGCGTGTGTGTGTCTGTGTGTGCGTGCGTGTGCGTGTGCATGTGTGAGTGTGTGTGTGTGTGTCAGTGCGTGCGTGCGTGTGCGAGTGCATGTGTGAGTGTGTGTGTGTGTGTGTGTCAGTGTGTGCGTGCGTGTGCGAGTGTGTGTGTGGAGGGGTGGTGGCACTCACAGGAAATCCCTCTCATGCACACCAGCAGCTCAGCATTACTTCCTCCCAGCTGCTCCTGCAGCAGTGAGCTACAGCCAGTGCCAGAGGCCAGCCTGGTGCCTAGGGAAGCTGGGACTGGAGTGATGGAGCAAAGACTTGGATCCATTCCATTGAAAACATTCATCAAAGAGGCTGCAGTCATTAGAGCCACGCAGCTAATGCACACAAGAGCAGTCTGGAAGTCAATCCCAGTTCAGGACCTCAGTGCTTTCCATCTGTAACCGTGGGGGGCAGAGGTGTGTATGGCTCCAGAAATGATAGTGACTACTTGAACTTTAGTTATTAGCTGGCTCTCATTTCCCCAGTGCAGCTGGTTTGGGTTTTCACACTCTTGTTGTGGATTCTTTGATGCTGGTTTGGGTTTTCACACTCTTGTTGTGGATACTTTGATGCTGGTTTGGGTTTGCACACTCTTGTTGTGGATTCTTTGATGCTGGTTTGGGTTTGCACACTCTTGCTGTGGATTCTTTGATGCTGGTTTGGGTTTGCACACTCTTGTTGTGGATTCTTTGATGCTGGTTTGGGTTTGCACACTCTTGTTCTGGATTATTTGATGCTGGTTTGGGTTTGCACACTCTTGTTCTGGATTCTTTGATGCTGGTTTGGGTTTGCACACTCTTGTTCTGGATTCTTTGATGCTGGTTTGGGTTTGCACACTCTTGTTCTGGATTATTTGATGCTGGTTTGGGTTTGCACACTCTTGTTTTTCCAGCCCATCAGACGGTAGGATTTCTGGTTGTTATTAAATTTTCGTTTCTGTTTTTTTTTGCTCCGAACTCCATATTGAAGTCACAAGATTGACGGCAGCCCCCTCAGACAGTGTCAGCTTCACTGTAGTCTCTTTTCATTCACTCCTGGAGAAATGCTCTTGACCTTTGGCCCCGTTTCTGTTTGGCTTCCAAAATTAAATCGTTCTTTTTTTGTATCCTGCCACACGCATGCATGCACACACACACACGCACACACACACGCACACACACACACACACACATGCAAATCCCTTGATTGAAACTCACAAGTGTATTGGCTAATACAGGGTCACATGACTGAAAATAGCTCAATACAGTGCTAGAAACATCTTTAAAATACAAGAATAACTTTTGTGTTTTTTGTCCAGCTCAACATGTACAGATGTTTCTGTGTTTACATTGAGTGCCTGTAGACACTGTAACATCTGCCTGTGTGATACACAGTAATTACATTGTTATTACACAGCCCCATCATACCATCATACTTGTTTTTGTAATTATGCAGAGTGTTGCATTATGTCTACACACACATTCTGCATGTATTGTGCTGTTACACTGTAATTACAGTGCAGCTGGGGACACTTAAAACGATCCCAAATCTGTATAAGAATATCTAGTAGAATCTCTCCAGCTGAAGAGCAGAGACACACAGCCATGCTGAAGAGCAGAGACACACAGCCATGCTGAAGAGCAGAGACACGCAGCAATGCTGAAGAGCAGAGACACGCAGCCATGCTGAAGAGCAGACACGCAGCCATGCTGAAGAGCAGAGACACGCAGCCATGCTGAAGAGCAGAGACACGCAGCCATGCTGAAGAGCAGAGACACGCAGCCATGCTGAAGAGCAGAGACACGCAGCCATGCTGAAGAGCAGAGACACGCAGCCATGCTGAAGAGCAGAGACACGCAGCCATGCTGAAGAGCAGAGACACGCAGCAATGCTGAAGAGCAGAGACACACAGCCATGCTGAAGAGCAGAGACACGCAGCCATGCTGAAGAGCAGAGACACACAGCCATGCTGAAGAGCAGAGACACGCAGCCATGCTGAAGAGCAGAGACACGCAGCCATGCTGAAGAGCAGAGACACGCAGCCATGCTGAAGAGCAGAGACACACAGCCATGCTGAAGAGCAGAGACACGCAGCCATGCTAAAGAGCAGAGACACACAGCCATGCTGAAGAGCATCTCTTTTGGTTTTTATACCCATGTACAGCTTTTTCTGTTGTTTTTGAAAGGTTTGTTAACCCTGATATTAATGCTGAGTTTCCATTAGGCACAGCAGTTAATATTTCTATACCATATTCATCGAGAGTGTGATAGCCACTGGTATTTAAACAAGCTGCCTGAAGCGAGTCAGCCCTGCTTTGCATCAGTCTTGAGCCGTTCCATCTGGGGATTGTTGGGTTGCTCGCTGTCTTGCAGCAATTATCCTTTTCGTTTGGGTCCCTCTGCAATACTCTCCCCTCCCAGCCTCTCATAGTGCATGAAAGAAGCACGCTGTATTCACACAGTTATAAACTGGCTTAACAACAAAGCAAGCCGCCGAACCACGGGGACTCTGAAAAAAAGAAAACGAGTAACCATCTGAAACAGTTTCCTGAGACTACCTGAAATACGTACAGCCAATTCATCCAAACAGACTTCAAAGAAACACATGCAAGCAAGCCAGGAGTTAAAACCACCGAGCTTGTAAATCTCTGCAGTTAATGGCGGTCAATGCAAAGTGTGCACACTGAGAGCTGTGTGGGGAAGCGCCCAGACTGATAGATATTTTAACAGAGGGCTAGCCAATGCTTTTCAAGCCGCTTTTTTACCTGAGATTTATTCATCCTGTTACCGGCCTCCTGTTTCTCAGGCTGAGACTCTCAGTCTATTACCCGTTTTATTACATTCACTGGGGAAATGCCAGCGGGGCAGTCCGAGGGGCCTGCAGGGGGCAGTGATGTTAAGAGGCAAAATTGCTTTAATTTTTCTCTTGTTTTCAACACTTATACAATAGTCCTGGCTTTTACAGCATGTGCTGTCTCTGCGTGGCACAGATTTGTAGCATCCGTCCTGCTGCAACCAGATTCTTCGTATAAGAAACACAATATTGGAATGTATTAAAGCAATGGAAATGTCGAAAGAGACCGGTAAGATTCTCAAGACCTCGCACATGAATTGCAGTAGAAACCCTGGCAGTTTTTCAGTACATGCAGTTTTACCCCATCCTTCTCCCATGGCTATACTGTGCATGTACCAGAGTTTACCCTGGTTTGCTTTATAACACTTTGCTAGACTTCAATACATCAATACATACCTGAAGATATGCTAACTGACCTCAATAACACTGCAGAAGCAGTGATCTGATGGCTCTGTGAAAACTCAACGTCACCCAACGTCACCCCGCCCCCCATCCACTGCAAGTATATCTTTTCATATTGTATTATCTATTCATATTGTATTCATATTGTATTATCTATTCATATTGTATTCATATTGTATTATCTATTCATATTGTATTACCACTTTATCAGTGATTCATTGATTATGATAAAGGATTGATGTTCCATCTTGTAAGCCGGAGCAGCAACACTGGTAATTCTGTTCTAAGTTCTACCAAACACATTGCCATTCAGTGTTGTTTCACATGATTAGAAACATCTGTATAGATGTGGTGGGGTGTGCTAAGAAGTGATGACAGAGTCCCAGATTTAGATGCAGCACATGTTTTACTGGTACAAACACAAGCTTTTACATTAATAGGGTGTCTCTTGCCGTCTTCTTTGCCAGGTCCTGGATTCGCCTCTCAACAGCACTCTGAACCCCCGTGGTTCTCGGGTCCGCAACGGCACTTAATCCTCCCGGGAATGCAATGGGCAAAAGTAAACTCTCCCTGCGCTGCTCTGCTCCGCTCCGCCTCGCTCCTGCACCAAACT
>NC_081203.1:34850891-34967677 GCF_902713425.1 Acipenser ruthenus | reverse complement strand
GACTGTGAAGGACGAAAAATAGAATGAGAGGGAGGCAGTGTGGTCTAGGGGTTAGAGCTGAGGGGCTGGGAGGGAGGGAGACAGTGTGGTCTAGTGGTTAGAGCTGAGGGACTGGGAGGGAGGCAGTGGTCTAGTGGTTAGAGCTGAGACACTGGAAGGAGGGAGGCAGTGTGGTCTAGGGGTTAGAGCTGAGGGGCTGGAGGGAGGGAGGCAGTGTGGTCTAGGGGTTAGAGCTGAGGGGCTGGGAGGAGAGGGAGACAGTGTGGTCTATGGGTTAGAGCTGAGGGGGCTGGGAGGGAGGAGGCAGTGTGGTCTAGTGGTTAGAGCTGAGGGACTGGAGGGAGGCAGTGTGATCTAGTGGTTAGAGCTGAGGGACTGGAGGGAGGCAGTGTGGTCTAGGGGTTAGAGCTGAGGGACTGGGAGGGAGGCAGTGTGATCTAGTGGTTAGAGCTGAGGGGCTGGGAGGGAGGGAGGCAGTGTGGTCTAGTGGTTAGAGCTGAGGGACTGGGAGGGAGGGAGGCAGTGTGGTCTAGTGGTTAGAGCTGAGGGGCTGGGAGGGAGGGAGGCAGTGTGGTCTAGTGGTTAGAGCTGAGGGACTGGGAGGGAGGCAGTGTGATCTAGTGGTTAGAGCTGAGGACTGGGAGGGAGGGAGGCAGTGTGATCTAGTGGTTAGAGCTGAGGGACTGGGAGGGAGGGAGGCAGTGTGGTCTAGTGGTTAGAGCTGAGGGACTGGGAGGGAGGCAGTGTGGTCTAGTGGTTAGAGCTGAGGGACTGGGAGGGAGACAGTGTGGTCTAGTGGTTAGAGCTGAGGGACTGGGAGGGAGGCAGTGTGGTCTAGTGGTTAGAGCTGAGGGACTGGGAGGGAGGCAGTGTGGTCTAGTGGTTAGAGCTGGGAAAAAGATATTCTTTAACTCATGAGTTGAACACTAGCCCTCGATATTTATGAGTTTAAATGTCCTATTTTGGAAGACGAGAACAGCAACAAAAAGCCCCCCACACACACACATTGAAAACATTATTTACACTAAGGGAATACTGCCTGTTCCACGGTGGAAAGATACCTATCTTGGTAATATCTTTACACAGCAATGACTCTGTTTTGAAGTTGCTTTTTTGTGCAGTTGCATGAAGTTGCTTGAACTTGCTGGCACGTTCCCCTGGCCGTTCCTCTTGATTAGTAATTAGACATGAGTGCCGAGGGAGCGTAAGTCTAGCACAGCTCAAAGGAGTCGCCCTGTCAGTGTGATTTATCCATGGTCTGCTGAGTGCTGAGCCACTCCAGAGCTGTTTCTACAGAAGCATTGACAACACGCAGCTCAAAATAACACCAAGGCTTACAGTTTTGTTAGATGATAGTTTTGCAGATACGCAACTGGACACCTAGTGTTTACAACTGAATACATAAACTTAAAACAAAATACATTTGTTGAAACAGTCTATCATTTTTTTTAATTGTCCCAAATTATTTTTTGAAGGAGAAAAAACAACGTTAATGTCACTTAAAAAAAGCACTTTTAATCACAGAGCATGAAGAGCGGGTAATGACACTGTAGTAACTGCATGAATACCAAGGCCCCTTGCTCTCTCTTCTCTGATTGGTGCAGAGGGCAGTGGGAGGTGCTGCAGCTCCTATTGGTCAGAGGGAGGCTGCGTTTCAGATCATCCTGCTCTACTCCTCATGTGGCAGCGAGGCCCCAGGGGACACTGGGGCTGGACTCACTGGAACTGAGAGACTGCGAGACAGGTGAGAGGAGAGAGGAGGGGGAGGGAGGAGGAGGGGGGAGGGGGAGAGGAGAGGAGAGGAGAGGAGAGGAGGGGAGGGGAGAGGAGAGGAAACGTGAGGGGAGAGGGGAGAGGCGAGAGGAGGGGGAGGAGGGGAGGGTGGGAGGGGAGAGGAAACGTGAGGGGAGAGGGGAGGGGAGAGGAGATGGGAGGGGAGGAGAGGGGGAGAGGAGAGGGAAGAGGGAGAGGCGAGAGGAGGGGGGAGGAGAGAGGAGAGGGGGAGGGGGGAGGGAGAGGAGATGGAGGAGAGGAGATGGGAGGGGAGGGGTGGGCAGGGAAGAGGAGAGGGCAGATGTGTGATCAGGCTCCAGGGACACTGGTTTCACTTGATTCTCTCTCAGGTGGCCCTCCCCCCCCAGCATGGCTGTGTCGAGGGGGTTTCCTTCCCTTGCGCGATGGGCAGCTGCATCGACAGGAACAGAGTGTGTGACTTCCACAGAGACTGCCCCCTAGAGGATGACGAGGGCACTGTCTGCGGTGAGTCACAAAATTTTACAAAATCATCTTTTAATAGAATCACTTCTGTAAACCCGCCTGTTATTAAAATCACATCGTCAGTAAAAACTACTTCGGTACGGTGCCCCCCTGACCCTGTGAATGTCCCTCCTCCTTTTGTGTTCCACTCTCGCTCTGTGAATGCCCCTCCTCCTCCTCCTCTTCCTCCCTTCGTGTTCCACTCTCGCTCTGTGAATGCCCCTCCTCCTCCTCCTCTTCCTCCCTTCGTGTTCCACTCTCGCTCTGTGAATGCCCCTCCTCCTCCTCCTCCTCCTCCCTTCGTGTTCCACTCTCGCTCTGTGAATGCCCCCCTCCCTCCTCCTCCTCTTCCTCCCTTCGTGTTCCACTCTCGCTCTGTGAATGCCCCTCCTCCTCCTCCTCTTCCTCCCTTCGTGTTCCACTCTCGCTCTGTGAATGCCCCTCCTCCTCCTCCTCTTCCTCCCTTCGTGTTCCACTCTCGCTCTGTGAATGCCCCCTCCTCCTCCTCCTCCTCCTCCCTTCGTGTTCCACTCTCGCTCTGTGAATGCCCCTCCTCCTCCTCCTCCTCCTCCCTTCGTGTTCCACTCTTGCTCTGTGAATGCCCCTCCTCCTCCTCCTGTTCCTCCCTTCGTGTTCCACTCTCGCTCTGTGAATGCCCCTCCTCCTCCTCCTCTTCTCCCTTCGTGTTCCACTCTCGCTCTGTGAATGCCCCTCCTCCTCCTCCTCTTCCTCCCTTCGTGTTCCACTCTCGCTCTGTGAATGCCCCTCCTCCTCCTCCTCCTCCTCCTCTTTCCTCCCTTCGTGTTCCACTCTCGCTCTGTGAATGCCCCTCCTCCTCCTCCTCCTCCTCCCTTCGTGTTCCACTCTCGCTCTGTGCTGGTTCGGGAGCATGCTGTTTTTCTTCTGCTTGTGACAGGAGTTGTTAGTAAAACATCTGCACCACACATGTGTCCACTCGGCTGGAATAAAAAATAAAACATTACTGCAAATGACTTTTCATGCAGTTGCTATCCCTCGCTGAATGGCTGTTTGCCACACTTAGATTTTTGAATTTGGATAACCACTGATCCATGAGACCCTTCCTCAGGGTCGCAGGATATACACACACTATGTACCATTAGGTTCTCACGTGAGTCCCAGCAGAAATAGTTTGTTGCTCACCAGAATTAGTGGTCATCATCCAAGCTCCACCTCGTCTGTATGGCTGGTTATTACAATTTAACAGATCACCCGCATTCTCTATTTATTTCATTAGCCCTACCACCATATTCCCAGCCTGGGGATTCAAAAGCAAAAACCTAAACTCTTTGTCACTGTATTAGTGTTGTTGAGCATGTTAGCTTGAAAGCACAACAGTATTTAACCTGAAGGGAAAATAATATTATTGAAGTATTATGCTGAAGTAAATGTATTGTTTTTAAACTCCTCTCTCTGTCGTGTCGGGATGTATGCTAGTGACAGACTTGTATTAACTGTGTGTTTATAACCCCCCTGTAGAGTCTCTGCCCCTCGGCTCACACTGCTCTTTCGAGTCTGGTCTGTGTGGCTGGTCACTTTCCAGTGACCCCTCCCCCTCTACCTCCCCCTCCTGGTCACTGGTCAGCTCTCATGACCTTTCCACCAGTCAGACGTCCTGGGATCCACTCTGCAGACCACAGGAGGTAAACGACAGCTTGTTAACATTTTATGAACACATTAAACTACAGTACACTGTACAGCCCCTCAATTTCATGAACACATTACACTACAGTACACTGTACAGCCCCTCAATTTCATGAACACATTACACTACAGTACACTGTACAGCCCCTCAATTTCATGAACACATTATACTACAGTACACTGTACAGCCCCTCAATTTCATGAACACATTACACTACAGTACACTGTACAGCCCCTCAATTTCATGAACACATTATACTACAGTACACTGTACAGCCCCTCAATTTCATGAACACATTACACTACAGTACACTGTACAGCCCCTCAATTTCATGAACACATTACACTACAGTACACTGTACAGCCCCTCAATTTCATGAACACATTACACTACAGTACACTGTACAGCCCCCTCAATTTCACGAACACATTACACTACAGTACACTGTACAGCCCCTCAATTTCATGAACACATTACACTACAGTACACTGTACAGCCCCTCAATTTCATGAACACATTACACTACAGTACACTGTACAGCCCCTCAGTTTCATGAACACATTACACTACAGTACACTGTACAAGCCCCTCAATTTCACGAACACATTACACTACAGTTACACTGTACAGCCCCTCAATTTCATGAACACATTACACTACAGTACACTGTACAGCCCCTCAATTTCATGAACACATTATACTACAGTACACTGTACAGCCCCTCAATTCATACCTGTTTAGTACCCTGCTGCGTGAGTTCTGCATCACTCTCGTACTTCCCTCCCTCTCCCCAGGTCACTTCCTGTTCCTGCAGGTGCGCAGTGATGTCACAGCGGGCAGTGCAGTTGCCCAGAGCCACACCCTCCCGCCCACCGTCACCAGCGTGGAGTGCCAGGTGAGACAGACAGACAGAGACTGAGCTAGACACTGAGAGAATGAAAGAGTGGCAAGTAAGCCAATTTGAATTAAATTGAATTGAGAGAGAGAGAGAGAGAGAGAGAGAGGGAGAGAGAGAGACTCACAGACAGAACAAGGCACAGTAGCATAGATAATTATATAGAGGAGACTGACAGAAGTATAAGTACACAAATATACACCCCTCTTTCTCCACTTCACTCCCTCTCTTCCCTCTGTCACTCCACTCCCTCTCTCCCCCCTCTCCCTCCCCTCTCTCCATCTCTCCCTCTCTCTCCCCCCCTCTCCCTCCCTCTCTCCCCCTCTCCTTCCCTCTCTCCCCCTCTCCCTCTCTCTCTCCCCCACTCTCTCTCTCCAGGTGCAGTTCTCGCTCTATGTCTTCGGTGTGTATTAATGGGACAGTGTCTCTGTCAGTCCAGGAGGACAGCTCTCTGGGGGTGTCTCCACTGGTGTGGGAGCGGGCTGGCAGCTGGAAGGACAGCTGGCTGGAGCTGACCCTGCAGATCCCTGACATCCTGCACAGGTAAGAGCACACCTGAGCACAGCTACTGTGTGCATCTCCCCACTGAACACTGTCAGTGAGAGGGGTGTTTTATTCAGGCAGGAGGTTGCAGTTCCTCTCACACTGTGTCAGTGAGAGGGGTGTTTTATTCAGGCAGGAGGTTGCAGTTCCTCTCACACTGTATCAGTGAGAGGGGTGTTTTATTCAGGCAGGAGGTTGCAGTTCCTCTCACACTGTGTCAGTGAGAGGGGTGTTTTATTCAGGCAGGATGTTGCAGTTCCTCTCACACTGTATCAGTGAGAGGGGTGTTTTATTCAGGCAGGAGGTTGCAGTTCCTCTCACACTGTGTCAGTGAGAGGGGTGTTTTATTCAGGCAGGAGGTTGCAGTTCCTCTCACACTGTATCAGTGAGAGGGGTGTTTTATTCAGGCAGGAGGTTGCAGTTCCTCTCACACTGTGTCAGTGAGAGGGGTGTTTTATTCAGGCAG
Source organism: Acipenser ruthenus (assembly GCF_902713425.1). Lineage (NCBI taxonomy): Eukaryota > Metazoa > Chordata > Actinopteri > Acipenseriformes > Acipenseridae > Acipenser > Acipenser ruthenus. Next base: position 34,961,854 of record NC_081203.1, on the reverse strand, counting down.
GAGGTTGCAGTTCCTCTCACACTGTGTCAGTGAGAGGGGTGTTTTATTCAGGCAGGAGGTTGCAGTTCCTCTCACACTGTATCAGTGAGAGGGGTGTTTTATTCAGGCAGGAGGTTGCAGTTCCTCTCACACTGTATCAGTGAGAGGGGTGTTTTATTCAGGCAGGAGGTTGCAGTTCCTCTCACACTGTGTCAGTGAGAGGGGTGTTTTATTCAGGCAGGAGGTTGCAGTTCCTCTCACACTGTATCAGTGAGAGGGGTGTTTTATTCAGGCAGGAGGTTGCAGTTCCTCTCACACTGTGTCAGTGAGAGGGGTGTTTTATTCAGGCAGGAGGTTACAGTTCCTCTCACACTGTGTCAGTGAGAGGGGTGTTTTATTCAGGTGGGAGGTTGGAGTTCCTTTCAGTTCTCGCCTGCCTGTCTTCCTCCAGGTTCCATCTGACTCTGAGGGCGGTTTGGGGCCCGGGTTCAAGAGCTGACCTGTCTGTGGACGGCATCACGCTGGGGGCTTCCTGCTTCGACACAGGTACCCCCAAATCATCCTCACCCCTAACCTTAAACCTTACCCCCAACCCCAAATCATCCTCAAATCAACACCTAACCCGAACCTCAACCCTGATCTGTAAATCAGCACCAAATAACCCTTAATAACCCCCAAATCACCCTAAGATCAAACCTAAATCATTTCAAATGCACCCCTGAATCACCCCTATCTTTTCACATTATCCTATCCAAGTCAGAGAGAGACTGCAGCACGCTGGTGTCGTGGGCAGGGCAGGGCAGTTATACTGCAGCACGCTGGTATCGTGGGCAGGGCAGGGCAGTTATACTGCAGCACGCTGGTATCGTGGGCAGGGCAGGGCAGTTATACTGCAGCACGCTGGTAACCTGGGCAGGGCAGGGCAGTTATACTGCAGCACGCTGGTGTCGTGGGCAGGGCAGTTATACTGCAGCACGCTGGTATCCTGGGCAGGGCAGGGCAGTTATACTGCAGGCCGTACTCAATCCTCAGTCACAGCTGAAACCTGCTGCATGAGAAATTCGCTTCTTATTTACATTCTTCCGACCCTCTTGAGTGAATACAATCCGTTGTGAAGGGTAACTGAGTGTCATTGGGAAGAAGCCTTGATCTCCCGCGGTGCTGCAGTGCTGGAAGCGGATGTGAGAGCAGGCTGGATGAAGAGTGGTCGTCCTGAGTGTGCACTAGAGCAGCACAGCAGGGCGGTGAAGCAGCTCCCCATTGTTAAAGACATTAATATCGCTGTGTTCAAGAACCCATTGAGATCTGCATACCAGATGACCTCATTACCCTCTCCCTTATTTCCTCTTTTCCTCTGTCTCAATCTCCATTTTCTCTCCCTCTCTTCCTCTCTGTTCCCCTCCTGTCCACCTCTCCCTTTCTCCCTCCCCCTGTCTCCCTCCCCCTGTCCTTCCCCTCTCTCCCCCTCTCTCTGTCCCAATGACCTACCTTCCTCCCCCTCTCTCCCCCTCTCTCTGTCCCAATGACCTACCTTCCTCGCCCTCTCTCCCCCTCTCTCTGTCCCAATGACCTACCTTCCTCCCCCTCTCTCTCCCCTCTCCCCCTCCCCTTCTCAGATAAGAGCCCCTTGTTCCCAAGACACAAGTTGCAGCTGGACAGTGTGAGTGACCTCGGCTTCTTCAACCCCCTGCCAGAGCCCTCCTCCTCCGGTGAGCTGCACACAGCACACAGACACACTGCACACAGACACACTGCACACAGACACACAGACACACTGCACACAGACACACTGCACACAGACACACAGGCACACTGCACACAGACACACTGCACACTGCACACAGACACACTGCACACTGCACACAGGCACACTGCAGACAGGCACACTGCACACAGACACACTGCACACTGCACACAGGCACACTGCACACTGCACACAGGCACACTGCACACAGGCACACTGCACACAGGCACAGACACACTGCACACTGCACACAGACACACTGCACACAGACACACTGCACACAGACACACTCCACACAGACAAACTACACTTCATTGTTTGGTATGCTTGTTTGATTTAAAAATGTTTATATAAATGTTTACAATTTTATATAAATATACAATCCTCCTTTCTCTGTGTGTGTCTGCGTCTGTCTCTGTCTGTGTGTGTGTCTGCGTCTGTCTCTGTGTCTCTGTTTGTGTCTGCATCTGTCTCTCTGTCTCTGTGTGTGTCTGCACCTGTCTCTGTGTCTCTGTTTGTGTCTGCATCTGTCTCTCTGTCTCTGTGTGTGTATGCACCTGTCTCTGTGTCTCTGTTTGTGTCTGCATCTGTCTCTCTCTGTCTCTGTGTGTGTCTGTGTCTCTGTTGTATCTGTGTGTGTCTGCGTCTCTGCGTCTCTGTCTCTCTTTGTCTCTGCGTCTGTGCGTCTCTGTCTGTGTGTCCCCATGTCTCCCTGCAGAGGTGTCTACGTGGTGGTTCACCTCATGCGGGGCCAGTGGCCCCCGGGGCCCCACGCAGGCGCAATGTGACAGCGCGTACCGGAACACCAACGTGAACGTGAGCGTGGGCAGGGGCGTGGGCACGGAGGTGCCTCTGCGGGGGGTGCAGATGTGGAGAGTGCCCGCCTCCAACCGCTACATGTGAGTACCATCGCGCCACCCAGCACATCTCCACTGCATATTTCTATCATCAAGAAACCTTCTTCTGCCAGCTTGAGAGAATATTTCTCTGCACTTTGTTCAATGGAGAATGAAATGCATCTCTGATTAAATCTCGCTCTCTCCCTCTTGTATTCACTTTGATTGTATATCTCTCCCCCCTCTCTCTTTCCCTCGCTCTCCTCTCTCTCAGGATCTCTGCGTACGGCGCTGCGGGAGGGAAGGGAGCGAAGAATCACAACAAGCGCTCCCACGGAGTCTTCATCTCCGCCATCTTCCCTCTGGAGAAAGATGAGGTCCTCTACATACTGGTGGGACAGCAGGGCGAGGACGCCTGCCCAGGGGTGAGAGAGGGAGGGGGGAGGAGGGGGAGAGGGGAGGAGGGGAGGGGGGAGAGGGGAGGAGGATTTGTTTAAAAATCTCCTTCAGAAAATTGAATACGCAATCGAATGATGCAATTTCCATTATTCAGCACTTCACTAGCAGTGTTTCAGTTGCTCCTCCAGTTAAACCCAGACTCAGACCACACCACATGTCATTCCTAGTACTGCGGACGGGTTCATAGAGATAGGGGTTTATAATGGAGGCTTGTCTCCTCGGATGAAAAAAACCCTCCGGGATCCTCCAGTTAAAACCTGAAAACCCGGGCTCAGATCACGTGATCTGCTACTGTTTTTATAACGAAGGAGCCAGAACTGCTGTTAATAATATAGGAATGTTGAATTTAGGGTTAAAATGTCATTTTTTCTTGCATTTTAGACAATATTTTAGTTTTTGTTTTAATGAACATTATTATATTATAATGCTATACAATATATATATATATATATAATCATGTTTATTTGAATGTTTTTCACTGAGATTTTGAGGCGCCACTGCCTCCCTCCTGTAAGGAGCCTCCACTGGTGTGATTTGCTCTCATTGCCCCCCCCCCCCCCCCCCCTCTGTCTCAGAGGAACCCCCTGACTCAGCAGATCTGCCTGGGGGAGTCCTCAGTGATTGAAGACGGGTTCAGTGGGCGTGGCGGCGTGCTGGAGTGGGCGGGAGGTGGCGGCGGAGGGGGCGGAGCCACGTACATCTTCAGGGTAAGCCACACCCACCGAGCAGGCTCAGTCTGAGCAGTGGACAAAACTGACTGAGTCAGTATCTCAGCTGAGCCTGTGTCTTATCAGTCAATATCTCAGCTGAGCCTGTGTCTTATCAGTCAATATCTCAGCTGAGCCTGTGTCTTATCAGTCAATATCTCAGCTGAGCCTGTGTCTTATCAGTCAATATCTCAGCTGAGCCTGTGTCTTATCAGTCAATATCTCAGCTGAGCCTGTGTCTTATCAGTCAATATCTCAGCTGAGCCTGTGTCTTATCAGTCAGTAGCTCAGCTGAGCCTGTGTGTTTCATCAGTCAGTATCACTGAGCCTGTGTGTTTTATCAGTCAGTATCACTGAGCCTGTGTGTTTCATCAGTCAGTATCACTGATCCTGTGTGTTTTATCAGTCAGTATCACTGAGCCTGTGTGTTTCATCAGTCAGTATCACTGATCCTGTGTGTTTTATCAGTCAGTATCACTGAGCCTGTGTGTTTTATCAGTCAGTATCACTGAGCCTGTGTGTTTCATCAGTCAGTATCACTGAGCCTGTGTGTTTCATCAGTCAGTATCACTGAGCCTGTGTGTTTTATCAGTCAGTATCACTGAGCCTGTGTGTTTCATCAGTCAGTATCACTGAGCCTGTGTGTTTTATCAGTCAGTATCACTGAGCCTGTGTGTTTTATTAGTCAGTATCACTGAGCCTGTGTGTTCTGCTGTTTGTGTTCCCCCTGCAGAAGGAGAACGGCTCTCTGGTTCCCCTGCTGATCGCTGCGGGCGGGGGGGGGAAGGCGTACCTCGAGGACCCTGAGAGAGGTCTGGATGACATCCCCCTGGAGCAGTACGAGAACAGCACAGCCGTGCCCGGGGTCAATGGGCTGACCGGGGTGGCAGGTGAGGGTCTGTTTCTGTGATCACAGCGCGCTGCTACAGCGAGCCTCTCTAAACCCAGCCCTGCTCTCTGCTCTGCAGGTGGAGGGGGCGGCTGGAGTGACATCACCAGATACATCTGGGGGGGGAAGTCTCTCCTGCAGGGGGCAGAGGGGGGGTCGTCCTGCCCCCAGGCCCTGTCCAAGCTTGCCTGGGCCACCTTCGGGGGCTTCGGGGGGGGAGGAGGGGCCTGTACTGCGGGAGGAGGAGGCGGAGGCTACAGAGGTAAATCACTGTCCTCTCTACCACAAAACTGTGGGATCATCGTGATAAATGAGCAGATTTAACAGGTTCAGAAACAAGGCGTGTATGCCACCATACTATTCCTATAGGTAATAATTATCACTGAAGGTCTGGCTATGGGTTGGGGGTCACATTTATACATGGATGAATGTTAAAGTTTCCTTGAGAATGTGTTGGATCCTGTTTCCTGAATTGCAGGCGGGGACGCGGCGGAGACTGATGACATCACAGCGGACGGGCAGGCCGGGATCTCCTTCGTGAACCCCATCGGAGAGATCTTTCTGCAGCCGCTGGCAGGTGAGGAGACTGGGGGAGCAGGTACCGGGCAGTGCTGGGCACCCTGAGCTGATTCCTATTCACCCCAACACTGAACATTCACTTCAGATGTCTGGCTGTCAGTGTGGATGCATATGAAGGGATTCCAACCCCTAACCCAACCCTAACCCTAACCCCAACCAGACCCCTAACCCTAACCCTAACCAGAACCCTAACCCCAACCCATATCATAGCTCTAGCTCTAACCCAAGTCCGAGCCCCAGCCCTAAGCCTAACCCAACTTAATTCTCCAAGCATAAAGCAAAATTATTTTCCTTTAATGACTGACCAGCTTCTGAGAAGAAAAACACAAGTCAACCATCACATGTCCCATAGTGTGTCTGCACAGTACTAATACACCCTGTCCCTCCCCCAGCAATGGAGAGCCACGGCGAGGCTGAGATCAAGGTGCAGCTGAACTGCAGTCACTGTGAGTCCGAGACCTGCAAACAAGACGAGGAGACCAAACTCATCACCTGTCTGTGTGACAACGGAGAGGAGCTGGCCAGCAACAACGTCACCTGCACAGGTGAGCAGAGCGAGCTATACCTGTACAGAGCAGAGCAGAGTGAGCTATACCTGTACAGAGCAGAGCGAGCTATACCTGTACAGAGCAGAGCAGAGCGAGCTATACCTGTACAGAGTAGAGCGAGCTATACCTGTACAGAGCAGAGCAGAGCAAGCTATACCTGTACAGAGCAGAGCAAGCTATACCTGTACAGAGCAGAGCAAGCTATACCTGTACAGAGCAGAGCGAGCTATACCTGTACAGAGCAGAGCAGAGCGAGCTATACCTGTACAGAGCAGAGCAGAGCGAGCTATACCTGTACAGAGCAGAGCACAGCGAGCTATACCTGAGCAGAGCAGAGCGAGCTATACCTGTACAGAGCAGAGCAGAGCGAGCTATACCTGTACAGAGCAGAGCACAGCGAGCTATACCTGTACAGGTGAGAGACTAGAACAGATATAACCTCACCTCTACAGGAGCATTGAATCCACCCATTAGATTCTTTTAGTTGGGCTTGGTTTCTTTTAGTTTTTCCTTGGTTTCTTGGAGTGTTTTACTCGTTTTGTTTGCAGTGTGTATGGAAGGTGTTGTTGAGTGCTAGCCCTCCTCTCCTCTCCCCAGCTCCGCGAGGCCCTGCTCCAGAGGGACACCTCTCCTTGCCTCTGATCCTGGCGGTGGTGGTATCGACGGTCGTGACTGGCGCCGTGCTGGCCTGCGCCAGCCTCACTCTGAGTAAGAGACTTTCCCAGCTGTGTGTGCGCTCGGCTCCGCTGGGGACCTCCTTCCACCGGCTCTGAGGTGATGAAGAGCCTGCTGTAAACTGCAGGGAAAGTGCAGTGCACTGGGGTAGTTAGACTGCAGTCCACTGCTCTCTATGGGCCGCTAAACACAACTTGCCCCACACGTAAAGCTTGGGGCAAGTCCATTTCAAAACAGACAATTAGCCCCACCCCTGTGTTAGCTTGAGTGGACCGGCCCAGACTTCTTAGGAGTCATGCATGCTTCTAAAAGCTGAATTTCAAAAATGTGATGGTTGTACAGCAATCATTTAACCCCCAACCCTAACCCTCCCCAGCCCTACCCCTAACCCTAACTACATCCAAACTCAAACCCATAACCCTAGCCAGCTGAAACTGTGCTTTTGTAGAGATATTTTCCATGTACTAATTCTCAGTTGCCACGGTTGCAGAGGGGGTTGCAAAGTCCTTGTGATTGGTAAGAGGGGTACAGCGATGAGCCCACGTTCGAATGGGCATTTCAAATTGGGTAGAATATGGGAGTTAAATTGATAAACAAAACACATTTCTCCATGTTTTGTGAATGGATAATTAAACTATAATCCAATGCTGCGAGTGTACCTGGTGATCATACAAGAACACAACAGCTGAGTGACCCTTTGCAGTGCAGTCTAAATGTACCCCGCTTCTGCTAAGCCAGCTGCACGTTCTCTGCAGTTTGACCGAACCTGCTGTTTCATTGTGTACACAGTATTTGACGTGCTTCTCTGCTATACGAGCCAGCTGTCTGACTGAAGGCTCTTCTGTAAAGGGAAGCTGGGGGCCTTGTTGGGGATTGATACAGACGGGAGCTGGGGTCGGGGTTTCTAAGAGTAGTGTGCTGCTTAACCTTAGATGAAGTAATGTAATCGTATCTATCTATGCTATTATATAAGGATGCGTGAAAGCTAGTATTGCAACGATAGTGCATTAGAAACAGCTGCCTAGAGAGCAGCACTGTTATCAGAATTCCTTTCATTTTGTCATGTTGCCCGCGTTATATATCACAGGTCATATATATCATATTCTCACACTCTATCCAGGCTCAATGACGGCATGTAATCAGAATATCCAGCGCTGCAGCGTACTGACGTGCAACTTTCCATGCAAAATGTACAATATTCTTCCTGCTAGTGGATATGAAATGGGGATAGGCAGTGTCTGTGCCATGCATTCACATTCTTCCACATTGTGCTTTTCAAGAACTACAGTGCAGCTTCTGAATTTGAAATTGTGAAGAAAAATGTACATGTCACTCAATATGAAATAAGATGGAATAATTCAGCAGCGTCTGAAAACAAATGGTTCGAAACGTTCTTCCGTTTCATGTTTATTTTGTATTATTAGGACGTCTAAAACCTTATTTTAAACAATGCTGCAAACTGGAAGGGAATGGGTCGTCGTTTTGTTGGCTTTTGAAAATTCACATTTGTAGAAAGTGGTGCTGTGTAACTTGATTGAGTTCAAAAAACGCCTTTCCAATTACAACGGAAGCAAAAGGACAGATCTGTTGGGAATAGGTGTGGGAGGCAGTCCCATTAATAATAATAATGAAAAGCGAGTCCTATGGTAGTGCTTTGGGAGCCCCTGTGCACAGCATACACCTGCATTGTAGCTCTGTTCTCACTGGATACATGCTGGAGCCATTACTTGTTGCACTTAATAAAATAATGAAAACATCATGTGGTCAAAAATAATTTTGTACATTTTGAGTTTTGCCCCTTGGGCGTTGCAGAGGTCAAGCATAACCTCCTACTGCTGCAGGCAGCTTCCCCGTTTGCTCCCTGATTAAGTGGACCCTGTAGCTTAATGTAGTGCAAATCATTTCCAAATGGCTTTTTAATACGCTAGTGGACTTTCTGTTTTGTAATAAAGGTGTATGAATGCAGTTATGCAGGGATGACACAGGGATGTAAGTAAGGCAGTTTAAACCTGAAGCTGAATTAGTTACACCCTAGAAAGGGTTAGGTGTGTCTGGTTAGCTCACTTGAGTCAGCTGCACACAGCAGCTCACAGCACCGCTGATTCAGTGGCACCGCAGTTCAGTGCATTAGCACAGGGGCTGTGCTTCTTCATCCTGCTCCCTGGAGGTGGGACCCTCGCACAAGTGCACCACAGTAGATCTGCTGGCTCATTCGGCACCAGGTTTTTTGTTCTCACATTTACACTGCTGTCCTGTGCATTCACCACACTTTACAACACTTTCCTCTCTGGTTTCACCGTGCTTTCACTATGCTTTACTACACTTTGCAATGCTTCAGATATGGTGTACTTTTATAAGGGGTCGGAAGGGAGGAGGTAAGGAAGGAAGGCTGGTGTCACAGTGTCTCAAAGGAAGGAAGGCTGGTGTCACAGTGTCTCAAAGGAAGGAAGGCTGGTGTCACAGTGTCTCAAAGGAAGGAAGGCTGGTGTCACAGTGTCTCAAAGGAAGGAAGGCTGGTGTCACAGTATCTCTTCACCTGAGGTCTCCCCCATGCAGGCTGGTAGTCTGTGCCAGGGAGCCGGGAGCCCGAGGACACAGGGACGAGACTGACCAGCACACAGCGCCACCACCTGGCAGACTACCAACCTGCATCGGGGACACACGTGCGAGCGAGTGGAAGCGAGAGGGAGCGGGGCCACACTGGGTGAGTCTGCAGCAGAGGGTGAGAGGGTGGCTCTAGCAGTATTCAGTTTCACAAGAAAATACCAGATCATTGATCAGTGAAAATCTGTGGTTCAGGAAATAAATGAGATAAAAGAAGCTTTGAAAATGAACAGAATTTGTAATGCCTCTCTCCCCTCTCCCTGTCCCCTTCTTTCCCCATCCCCTCCTCTCCCCTCCCTGTCCCCTCTCCCTGTCCCCCCTCTCCCCTCCTCTCCCTGCAGTTTATTATCGGAAGAAGCAGCAGCTGCAGGCGGTACGTGTGCGTCTGCAGAGTCCGGAGTACAAGCTCAGTAAGATCCGCACCTCCACCATCATGACGGACTACAACCCCAACTACTGCTTCGCAGGCAACGCGGCCTCGCTGAACGATCTCAAAGAGGTGCCACGCCAGAACATCACCCTGCTCAGGTACCTCCGTCTGGGGAGAACAATCTCTCCTCTGTCCTCTCCCCTACCTCTGCCTCCTCCCCCTCCCCCACCCTATCCCCTCTCCCCTGCCCCCTTCCCCCTCCCCTCCCCTCTCCTCTCCTCCGTCCTCTCCCCCCTCCCCTCCCCTCTCCTCTCCTTCATCCTCTCCGCCCTCCCCTCCACTCTCCTCTCTCCTCTTCCTGCTCAGGTGACTCACAGCTGGTCTGATCTGTGTGTCGTCCCCCCCCCTCTCTCTTCAGGGCTCTGGGTCACGGTGCTTTCGGGGAGGTCTATGAAGGCAGGATGCTGGGGACCTCAGGGGAGAGCAGCCCGCTGCCGGTGGCCATCAAGGTGAGAGACAGAGAGAGACAGAGCTGTGAATGGTAGAGATCACTGAGGAGCCCGGCAGCCGGTTCCTCCAGCACTAAGAGAGACAGAGCTGTGAATGGTAGAGATCACTGAGGAGCCCGGCAGCCGGTTCCTCCAGCACTAAGAGAGACAGAGCTGTGAATGGTAGAGATCACTGAGGAGCCCGGCAGGCTGTTCCTCCAGCACTAAGAGAGACAGAGCTGTGAATGGTAGAGATCACTGAGGAGCCCGGCAGGCTGTTCCTCCAGCACTAAGAGAGACAGAGCTGTGAATGGTAGAGATCACTGAGGAGCCCGGCAGGCTGTTCCTCCAGCACTAAGAGAGACAGAGCTGTGAATGGTAGAGATCACTGAGGAGCCTGGCAGGCGGTTCCTCCAGCACTAAGCCAGCGTGTTTAACCCTTTGTGTTGCAGACACTCCCTGAGATCTGCTCAGAGCAGGATGAGATGGACTTCCTCATGGAGGCGCTAATCATGAGGTGAGGGGTCAGGGGTCACTCGCTCACACACTGCTTCACTCACTCACAGTCTTGCTCACATTCTCTCTGTCTCTCTCTCTCTCTCCCCCAGTAAGTTCAGTCACCAGAACATCGTGCACTGTGTGGGCGTGTCTCTGCAGACCCTGCCTCGCTTCATCTTACTGGAGCTCATGACAGGAGGGGACATGAAGAGCTTCCTGAGACAGAACCGCCCCAAATCTGTGAGTAACCTGCTGCTTGACCCTCCTCGCAGACAGCGGGGTGCCCCTCCACGTAATCCACATTCTTACAGTGTGCTGGGTCTCCTGTATTAACTGTGTGCTGGGTCTCCTGTATTCACTGTGTGCTGGGTCTCCTGTATTAACTGTGTGCTGGGTCTCCTGTATTTAACTGTGTGCTGGGTCTCCTGTATTAACTGTGTGCTGGGTCTCCTGTATTAACTGTGTGCTTGGTCTCCTGTATTAACTGTGTGCTGGGTCTCCTGTATTAACTGTGTGCTGGGTCTCCTGTATTAACTGTGTGCTGGGTCTCCTGTATTAACTGTGTGTGTGCTCCTCCTCAGAGCCACGCCTCCTCTCTCAGTATGCTGGAGCTCCTCCACATGGCCCGAGACATTGCCTGCGGCAGCAGGTACCTGGAGGAGAACCACTTCATTCACCGGTGAGAGAGGAGAGGAGAGATAGGGGAGAGCAGAGAGAGGAGAGAGAGAGGAGGGGAGGGGAGGGGAGGGGAGATAGGGGAGAGGAGGGGAGGGAAGAGGAGATAGGGGAGAGGAGGGGAGGGAGCAGTATTGCGACTCGTGTTTTTCAGGTGTAAGTATTGTGGAAGTGACTATAATCATGTTACTATTTACCTTAATCCATGTTTTTAATGAGACCTGAGTAAATTCAATCAAACGTATTTATTAAAGTATGCATTATTCGAAGATTAGCATTCGAAGATTAGCAGTTGTACAGATATACACAGTTATTGCAATGATACCTCTAGGTGCGGTATAATGGTCAGCTGGTTTAAATAAGGTTGCAAGAAATCGCTGCTCAAACTACCTGAAGTGGAGGCCATTCCTTCAGGGACAGCAGTGAAGGATGTCATTGTGAGTCTCCTGTATCTACCTTCCAAGTATATACTGCAGCTCCCAGATGTCATGCCGAGTCCTCTCGCTCTCACCCCTTTGTTCTGTTCACTCTGCCATGGACACAACCTTGAGAAAGCAGCTTTGGGCAGGCCGGTGGCTTGTTATTGTGACCCTTCATAACCCTTATTTCAATGCAATGAACCCCTGACAGGGATATCGCTGCGAGGAACTGTCTGCTCACCTGCTCCGGCTCCAGCAGGGTGGCTAAGATAGGAGACTTTGGGATGGCCCGAGACATATACAGGTAGAAAGCCTGCTCTTCCTTCCTTCCTTTCTTTCTTTCTTTCTTTCATTCTTGTTTTTCATTGAACTAGAGAGAGGTTTTTAAATTAACCTTTTCCCTCTCTCTTCCCTCCTCCCCCTCCTCTTCCTCACGCTCCCCTCCCCGCCTCTCTCCTCAGAGCCAGTTACTACCGGAAGGGGGGCCGCGCGATGCTGCCTGTGAAGTGGATGCCCCCTGAAGCGTTCCTGGAGGGGGTCTTCACCTCCAAAACAGACACCTGGTAAAAACTCGCTCTTCAGAAATCGCAGCCCCCCAGCGGGGAGAGTAAGGGACCAGGAAGCAGTGCTGTCAATAACAAGGACAGTCTGGAACCAGTTTAGTTTAGTCTAGCTTCATGAATAACAAGCCTTTCTTGTCTCTGTGTCTGCGTGTGTCTCTGTGTGTGTGTCTTTGTGTCTCTGTGCGTCTGTGTGTGCGTGTGTCTTTGTGTCTGTGTGTGTGTGTGTGTGCGGGTGTCTGCGTCCCGCAGGTCGTTTGGGGTGCTGCTGTGGGAGATCTTCTCTCTGGGATACATGCCGTACCCCTGCAAAACCAACCAGGAGGTGCTGGAGTTCGTGACCAGCGGGGGCAGGATGGACCCCCCTAAGAGCTGCCCTGGGCCAGTGTGAGTAACACACACACGCACACGCACACACACACGCACGCACGCACACACACTGACACGCGCACACACGCACGCACACCTGCCTTCTACTGTATCCAGGGGCCGTGTCCGGTGTGTAACGCTGTGTGTGTTTCAGATATCGCATCATGACGCAATGCTGGCAGCACTGTCCTGAGCACCGGCCCAACTTCACCACCATTCTGGAGAGGATCAGTTACTGCACTCAGGTGCTGTACCGGGAGCCCTGGCCTCGCATGTATTGTACTGAGAGTTCACTTTGCTTTTTACTAGGATTTTAGTATGTTTTAAATGAGCCTTTAGTACATTTTACAGCACTTTTACTGTGCTCTTGCAACACCTTTACTGTGCTTTCACTGTGTCCTGAACTCAGCACTGTAAACAAGCCCAGCAGAAAGGTAATCATATTCCAGAGGCTTTTCTTAGATGACAGGGCACCCCGTTTCTGAGCTGCATTGAATTCGCTCTTTCTTACAGTGTCGTCTGAAGAAGGCATTATCTGAAACATTTGTCTGCTAGAGTTTCTTACTGTTGTGTCCCCCCCACTCCCTCCAGGACCCCGATGTCATCAACACTCCTCTCCCGATGGAGTACGGGCCCCCCGTGGAGGAGGAGAGCAGCACCGTCATGCCACCTCAGGGATCAGGGGGCGGGACCCCGCTGCTGGTCACCTCGACCCTGACCCCTGAGCCTGACCTGTCACCTGGGAAACCACACCCCCAAGGAGCAGGCACAGGGGAGGGGCCTTCGAGAGAGGCGTGTCCCGGGACCTGGCTCCACCCAAGCCCCGCCCCCTTGACACCGCCAGGCCCCACCTCCTCCGGCAGCCAGAAGCTGAAGAACAAAACCAAGAACCTGTGGAACCCGACCTACGGGTCCTGGGTACTGGAGAGCCTGGGTAGAGGCAAGAGCTCCCAGCCCCCAGCCCCTGCCATCGCCTGCCCCCCTGCTCCTGCTCCGGCCCTGCCTACAGCGGCCCCACCACACCCCGAGAGAGAAGACTCGGGGTTCGACGGGAATGGCAGCTCCTCTCCCCCCAGCTCCCGGGGCTCCCCCTCTCCACTGCCCCCCGCCAGCCCCCCCCCCTCGTGCGGTGGGGTGGAACTGGTCAAGCTGCAGAGCTTCCCCTGCGGAAACGTCAACTACGCATACGACGAGGAGAGCCTGCCCTGCGCAGAGCCCAGTGCTAGTGCTGGAAGCTCTGGGGTCCCGTTCCCTCCTGCTGCCGCAGCCTCTGCCGGGGTCTCCAAAGCCCCGGCGCACCCCCGGTCCTGCCACAGCGAGGAGGGAGCCCACCTGCTCGGCAAACCAGAGAAACCCACCCGTGACCGGGACTCGGGATTCTCGCTGTCTGAGGACCTGAGCGTGACGCCCGTGTGAGAGAAGAGAGACTCTGCGACATGACAACCCAGCAGAGACACACACATACTGAGATCACAACCCAACAGAGACACACACACACACACACACACACACACCGAGATCACAACCCAGCAGGGACACACACACACACACACACACACACCGAGATCACAACCCAGCAGGGACACACACACACACACACACACAGACACACACACACACACACACACACACACACACACATACACACACACACACACACACCGAGATCACAACCCAGCAGACACACACACACACACACACACACACACACACATACACACACACACACACACGCCGAGATCACAACCCAGCAGGGACACACACACACACACACACACACACATACACACACACACACACACACACACACACACACCGAGATCACAACCCAGCAGGGACACACACACACACACACACACACACGCACGCACGCACTATTTCACCCACTGTGTTTAGGATCTGGCAGTCTATTATTATTATTATTATTATTATTATTATTATTATTATTATTATTATTATTATTATTTCTCGCTCTGGTAGGCTGGACTCTGACAAGTGTAAAACAAAAGTGTGACAGGGATTAGAAAAAGACAGCATTGCCATCTCCCTGAAATCTCTTACACTGATGCTTTTTACCATTCCATAAGTGTGCAGCCTTGTGGACCTGCCTGCTGCTGATCTCTGTTTAGAGGACTGCTCGTATAAACCCACAGCAGGTCTACTGTACTGCTACAGAGACAGAAGACACTGTACTGTACTGCTACAGAGACAGAAGACACTGTACTGTACTGCTACAGAGACAGAAGACACTGTACTGTACTGCTACAGAGACAGAAGACACTGTACTGTACTGCTACAGAGACAGAAGACACTGTACTGTACTGCTACAGAGACAGAAGTCACTGTACTGTACTGCTACAGAGGCAGAAGACACTGTACTGTACTGCTACAGAGACAGAAGACACTGTACTGTACTGCTACAGAGACAGAAGTCACTGTACTGTACTGCTACAGAGGCAGAAGACACTGGAACTCATTCTACACGGGTCATGTAAGCATCTGTTTCCTTAGCACTTCTAGATGTAGTTTAAAAAAAATGTAGATAGAAAAATCCTCAGGTGAAAAACTGGATTGAACCAACACAATGTATTTTTGTCAAGCTCTGTAAGATTGTACGGTACGTGATTTGTATTTTCTGGAAAGACTAACATGATGATTTGGAATGTGGGTGTAATAGATTGTCAATGCTGGATTTGTGAAACAGCTCCATCTTGTGGTACACCATGAATGCACATCCTCAATATTTGCAGTTTTTACAGATGCTGATTTTTTCCAACTGTAACAGAGCCCCCGACTCTCCCTCAATCTGTACCCCTCTATACTGTAACAGAGCCCCGACTCTCCCTCAATCTGTACCCCTCTATACTGTAACAGAGCCCCCGACTCTCCCTCAATCTGTACCCCTCTATACTGTAACAGAACCCCCAACTCTCCCTCAATCTGTACCCCTCTATACTGTAACAGAACCCCCAACTCTCCCTCAATCTGTACCCCTCTATACTGTAACAGAGCCCCCGACTCTCCCTCAATCTGTACCCCTCTATACTGTAACAGAACCCCCAACTCTCCCTCAATCTGTACCCCTCTATACTGTAACAGAGCCCCCGACTCTCCCTCAATCTGTACCCCTCTATACTGTAACAGAGCCCCCGACTCTCCCTCAATCTGTACCCCTCTATACTGTAACACATCCCCCAACTCTCCCTCAATCTGTACCCCTCTATACTGTAACAGAACCCCCAACTCTCCTTCAATCTGTACCCCTCTATACTGTAACAGAACCCCCAACTCCCCCTCAATCTGTACCCCTCTATACTGTAACAGAGCCCCCGACTCTCCTTCAATCTGTATCCCTAGAACCAGAGAGCTCTGGAATGTTAATCTTTGAATCAGCTGATTGCTATGAAATCGAGCTACCTTGATTCAAGGTCCACTCTATAAACTGTTAAATCTATATTGTGAGTATTTCAGATGCTTATGTTCTGTGTCAGTGAGATGCTGTATTTTGTTGTGCTTGTGACTCATGTTTACACTGAGTCACAAGCACACAAGCGCTGAGAGCAGCTCCGGTGTTTGGACCTCACACTGAACTGAGAGCAGCTCCGGTGTTTGGACCTCACTCACACTGAACTGAGAGCAGCTCCGGTGTTTGGACCTCACACTGAACTGAGAGCAGCTCCGGTGTTTGCACCTCACACTGAACTGAGAGCAGCTCCGGTGTTTGCACCTCACACTGAACTGAGAGCAGCTCCGGTGTTTGGACCTCACACTGAACTGAGAGCAGCTCCGGTGTTTGCACCTCACTCGCACTGAACTGAGAGCAGCTCCGGTGTTTGGACCTCACTCACACTGAACTGAGAGCAGCTCCGGTGTTTGGACCTCACTCACACTGAACTGAGAGCAGCTCCGGTGTTTGGACCTCACACTGAACGGAGAGCAGCTCCGGTGTTTGGACCTCACTCACACTGAACTGAGAGCAGCTCCGGTGTTTGGACCTCACTCACACTGAACTGAGAGCAGCTCCGGTGTTTGGACCTCACTCACACTGAACTGAGAGCAGCTGCGGTGTTTGGACCTCACTCACACTGAACGGAGAGCAGCTCCGGTGTTTGGACCTCACACTGAACTGAGAGCAGCTCCGGTGTTTGGACCTCACTCACACTGAACTGAGAGCAGCTCCGGTGTTTGGACCTCACTCACACTGAACTGAGAGCAGCTCCGGTGTTTGGACCTCACTCACACTGAACTGAGAGCAGCTCCGGTGTTTGGACCTCACTCACACTGAACTGAGAGCAGCTCCGGTGTTTGGACCTCACACTGAACTGAGAGCAGCTCCGGTGTTTGGACCTCACTCACACTGAACTGAGAGCAGCTCCGGTGTTTGGACCTCACTCACACTGAACTGAGAGCAGCTCCGGTGTTTGCACCTCACTCACACTGAACTGAGAGCAGCTCCAGTGTTTGGACCTCACACTGAACTGAGAGCAGCTCCGGTGTTTGCACCTCACTCACACTGAACTGAGAGCAGCTCCGGTGTTTGGACCTCACACTGAACTGAGAGCAGCTCCGGTGTTTGGACCTCACTCACACTGAACTGAGAGCAGCTCCGGTGTTTGGACCTCACTCACACTGAACTGAGAGCAGCTCCGGTGTTTGGACCTCACTCACACTGAACTGAGAGCAGCTCCGGTGTTTGGACCTCACACTGAACTGAGAGCAGCTCCGGTGTTTGGACCTCACTCACACTGAACTGAGAGCAGCTCCGGTGTTTGGACCTCACTCACACTGAACTGAGAGCAGCTCCGGTGTTTGGACCTCACTCACACTGAACTGAGAGCAGCTCCGGTGTTTGGACCTCACACTGAACTGAGAGCAGCTCCGGTGTTTGGACCTCACTCACACTGAACGGAGAGCAGCTCCGGTGTTTGCACCTCACACTGAACTGAGAGCAGCTCCGGTGTTTGCACCTCACACTGAACTGAGAGCAGCTCCGGTGTTTGGACCTCACTCACACTGAACTGAGAGCAGCTCCGGTGTTTGCACCTCACTCACACTGAACTGAGAGCAGCTCCGGTGTTTGGACCTCACACTGAACGGAGAGCAGCTCCGGTGTTTGCACCTCACACTGAACGGAGAGCAGCTCCGGTGTTTGCACCTCACACTGAACGGAGAGCAGCTCCGGTGTTTGCACCTCACGAGCTCGTCTCCACAGTGGCATCCTTCCTCTTTCTATTGCCGTCTTTAAAGAGGCAATCGTTTAAATTGCTGGTACCTGGTGATCACATGGTCTAATCGCAGCTAGACCATTGGATCAAGACTGACCTCACAGCACAGGAAGTGATTGGAGAGCAGGGAGAAGCAGCTGCTTTTAATCTCTAGAACTATATTTGAAAAAAACATTTTTATTTTCATTAAAGAAAGCTTTATTTAATGCCACAATGGGCATTCTTTTAACCAAAATGGGATTACTGCTCGTAAGGAGTGGTTATTCAGAATCATCCCAAGTTTATTCTTTAAAAAACAAAGGTCTTGAATTTGGATTTTAAAGAAAGCTTAAAATCGTAAGAATAAACACTGGTTGCGTTATTTCATCAGGAATAAATCGTTGTATTTTGTTGAGGATAATAGGTGTGTGGCAGTGTGTTATAACGCTGTGCAAGTCCATCAAGGGGAATTGCACAGCGTCATAACCCTGTCATGGTTGCAGAACCATGACAGGGTTACTCTCTCATGCCTGTCACCTCTGCAGGGCTCTGGCTTCAAATCCAGTTCAGCTCCCCCCCCCCCCCCCTCCCCAATCCTCTTAGTGAACTTGTGTTGCAGAACCATGACAGGGTTACTCTCTCATGCCTGTCACCTCTGCAGGGCTCTGGCTTCAAATCCAGTTCAGCTCCCCCCTCCCTCCCCAATCCTCTTAGTGAACTTGTGTTGCAGAACCATGACAGGGTTACTCTCTCATGCCTGTCACCTCTGCAGGGCTCTGGCTTCAAATCCAGTTCAGCTCCCCCCTCCCTCCCCAATCCTCTTAGTGAACTTGTGTTGCAGAACCATGACAGGGTTACTCTCTCATGCCTGTCACCTCTGCAGGGCTCTGGCTTCAAATCCAGTTCAGCTCCCCCCTCCCTCCCCAATCCTCTTAGTGAACTTGTGTTGCAGAACCATGACAGGGTTACTCTCTCATGCCTGTCACCTCTGCAGGGCTCTGGCTTCAAATCCAGTTCAGCTCCCCCCTCCCTCCCCAATCCTCTTAGTGAACTTGTGTTGCAGAACCATGACAGGGTTACTCTCTCATGCCTGTCACCTCTGCAGGGCTCTGGCTTCAAATCCAGTTCAGCTCCCCCCTCCCTCCCCAATCCTCTTAGTGAACTTGTGTTGCAGAACCATGACAGGGTTACTCTCTCATGCCTGTCACCTCTGCAGGGCTCTGGCTTCAAATCCAGTTCAGGCCCATGATGCGAGGTGACAGGACTGGTGAAAGTGAGCACTTTGTTTATTCTCTTTTAAAGCTTGGTTAGCACCCCTTCCAGCCACTGGGGGCAGCACAGCCTCGCTCTGATGGCTTCAGTTTGCTTTATTTCACACTATCACTGCCAGGGGAGTTGATTCCCAGCACTTGAAGCCTTTACTGTAGCTTGTACACAGCTGCAGTATCTATTTATGTCAGCAGGGGGAAGCATTTCTAGTCAGTGTGTTAGTTTTTTTTTTTTGTTTGTTTGTTTTGGTATTGTTGTCAGCCAGCTGAGAAGATAGCTTTCTTTTTAAATGTTAAGAAATCTATTTTTTTAATACATGTGATTCATATAAAATGGTTCATAACAGCAATAATACCCGCCGCAGTGGGCATTCCTGCCAGATAAAGGAATGGGTTTGCACTGGATAGATGCATGCTCTGTAGTTGCAGCTGTTGTGTGATTCGGGGCGTTCCTTTTTTAAGCTCCTGTATTTTAATAACAAGGGTCCATTGGTGTTGCTTCCTCTCAGGGAGCCTGGGCACAGCCCATGTGTTTCTTTACCTGGAGTGAACCTGCAATGCCTGTTCAAACACGAGCCTGCATCTCAAAAACCAAGTGGCTTTCTGGAACAATTTCAAAAACAACAAACCTGCTTTGCTTCTGTATATCAGCTTACATCGAATATTCTGCTTGTCTCAGCGGAGTTGCGTTGTCTGTGGAAATATGCAAACATGTGATTTGCTTTCTTTATTTTACCTGAGATTCCCCTTATAAAAGCTTCCCACAGTAAAGGCAGAGCAAAGTGTAATGAAGCACAGTGAAAGCATGGGACAGCATAGGCAAGCATAGTAAAGAATAGCAAGGCATTTTAATAAACATGGCAAAGCAGTGCAAACTATGGTAACTGCACGATTCTAACCAGGGGAAAAGCAAGGGGAACATGCACAAATACTGTGGTCAACTTTTCTAAGAGTCACTCAGCATGAGTTAGCAAGCTTTGAAAACCTGCAACAAGAGTGATGCACTGAATTTAGAATCAAATCGTTTCCATTGCTTTAAAAATGCCTGAAACCAAGTGGCTGTTCCAGAGAGGGAGAGGGAGACCATGTGATGCTGGTGCATTGAGATTCTGCAGTGTTCTTAACAGGGTTTGGGATTCCCAATGAAAGTGAATAGCAGGGAGATCCTCTTGGTAAAGTGGGCACACCCATGCAGAACCTCCACAGTACAGACTGGGGGCTCATTGTTTTGCTGAGTCTTACCATGTCATATTTAGAGGTGTCCAAACTCTGCCCATCCAATGGGAGGAAAGGCCACAATGTTTCATCATTAATTAAACCACCAGCCTGTTTTTTTAATGCAGGATTTCAAACCTCACCCCCGCATCACAACGTCTAAGAAAACAAACAATATAACAGAAATGAAATGCTTTATCCTCTGCAATATGATGTTTATAAATAACTGTGTTCCTCTGGATTTGCACCAGGAATAAAAGAGAAGCGATCCGACCCCACGCGGGCTCTGGTGTGTTCAGTGCTTCAGGTGAATGGGCCTTGTGCCCAGTGAGGACATTGAGACTCATTATTCTTCAGGAGCAAACAGACATTGCATTGAGACTCATTATACTTCAGGAGCAAACAGACATTGCATTGAGACTCATTATACTTCAGGAGCAAACAGACCTTGCATTGAGACTCATTATACTTCAGGAGCAAACAGACCTTGCATTGACTCTCATTATACTACAGGAGCAAACAGACATTGCATTGACTCTCATTATACTTCAGGAGCAAACAGACATTGCATTGACTCTCATTATACTTCAGGAGCAAACAGACCTTGCATTGACTCTCATTATACTACAGGAGCAAACAGACCTTGCATTGACTCTCA
Source organism: Acipenser ruthenus (assembly GCF_902713425.1). Lineage (NCBI taxonomy): Eukaryota > Metazoa > Chordata > Actinopteri > Acipenseriformes > Acipenseridae > Acipenser > Acipenser ruthenus. The sequence goes on along the minus strand of NC_081203.1, from coordinate 34,941,110 downwards.
TTATACTTCAGGAGCAAACAGACATGGCATTGACTCTCATTATACTTCAGGAGCAAACAGCCATGGCATTGACTCTCATTATACTTCAGGAGCAAACAGCCATGGCATTGACTCTCATTATACTTCAGGAGCAAACAGACATTGCGCCACATCGAGTGAAAGGGAAACTAAACTAAAACTAAAACAATTTATTAAGAAGGAATTTTCAGAAGCAGATTATATTTATTTAAATAGCAAAATCTAAATGAGGACAATCCATTTTTTTTTTTTTTTTTTTTACTTAAAATGTCCAAATATAGCATTGCGAGGTAGACACACACACTGACACACACACACAAACACACACACACACACACACACACACACTGACATGCACACACACACACACACACACTGACACACAACACAAGAAAAAATCCATAAATCACCTCTTGAATTTTATTGAAAAGTGTTGCTAGGTGAATTCCACAGCCTCAGCGTTACAAAGCTGATATGCACAGACATACAGTAAATGCATACAGTAGTGTTCTTATGTCTTGTGTCCATAAATACAGCAGTCCCTGTTATAAATAAACATGTCCACTTTATTTGTTCATTGCATCTCCCCTGTGCCACTCAGGACTAGTTTGAAAGAGTAGCCCAGTGAACAGCACGTGGTAAAAGAGAAGCTTGAGCCTCGGTCCGCTCCCAGTCGCTTTGCAGTGAAGCGGCTTGTTGGTGTGTCAGATTGCTGCCACTAGGTGTCACTATTGAGGCAGTGAAAGCTTGGTATGCTCTCTGATACAGCAGGAACGCAATGGGCAATCTGTCAATCAATTCTACAGGTATTAAATAGGTGTTACAAACAACAGTAACAGTAATAATAATAGTAATGATATTAATAGTACTAGTTTCATATTTTTCTGTTTTCTTTTCTGGAACACAGGGTAGTGTGTCCACGTAATGTTATTTCAAATGAGCACACATGATATTATTACGCATTAAAAAGAGTAAATAAAGAACATGTTTTAAAATTCAAATTCAAAATGAATAAAAAGGTCTCTCTGGTTGAAAGCAGTAACCTGGACTTAGTGTTCTAATCAGTAAACATTACCTACATGTTTTTAAAACAGCTTGTGTCTTCGACATTGCAACAAGGCAAAGGATACACTGCCTGCAGGCTCAGCGGGTTATAAAGCAGCGGGTACAGCATTGGTATTGGGGTTCCGTTTTTCATTACAGCATTGATGCTCTCTACTAAAGATCACTAAAACATGCTTCTGTCCACAAGGGCTTTTTGCATCATCAGTGTGAGTCTAAAGGTAAGAGCTGTGATTGGATTATCAGTCTCCCCTTCTACCCCTATGTGTGTCCCTGCTAACCTGCTGAACCGCTGACCCTGGCTGACCCTGCTGACCCTGCCTCTGTGCTACAGGAACACGGCACACCTGCTGACCCTGCCTCTGTGCTACAGGAACACAGCACACCTGCTGACCTTGCTGACCCTGCCTCTGTGCTACAGGAACACGGCACACCTGCTGACCCTGCCTCTGTGCTACAGGAACACAGCACACCTGCTGACCCTGCCTCTGTGCTACAGGAACACGGCACACCTGCTGACCCTGCTGACCCTGCCTCTGTGCTACAGGAACACGGCACACCTGCTGACCCTGCTGACCCTGCCTCTGTGCTACAGGAACACGGCACACCTGCTGACCCTGCTGACCCTGCCTCTGTGCTACAGGAACACGGCACACCTGCTGACCCTGCTGACCCTGCCTCTGTGCTACAGGAACACGGCACACCTGCTGACCCTGCTGACCCTGCCTCTGTGCTACAGGAACACGGCACACCTGCTTACTCACGCTCCTTTATAACAGGTTAAGGGTCACTACAATAATTCCGCTAGCTAAAATCCTTTTCAGTCACATTTGTGTAAACTGGAAGTGGCGGGAAGTGTTCTCAGTCAAGCGTCTCAAACCCAGATCTCAGGAGGTAAGCAGTGCCAGCGTGGGCTGGAAGTGTTCTCAGTCAAGCGTCTCAAACCCAGATCTCAGGAGGTAAGCAGTGCCAGCGTGGGCTGGAAGTGTTCTCAGTCAAGCGTCTCAAACCCAGATCTCAGGAGGTAAGCAGTGCCAGCGTGGGCTGGAAGTGTTCTCAGTCAAGCGTCTCAAACCCAGATCTCAGGAGGTAAGCAGTGCCAGCGTGGGCTGGAAGTGTTCTCAGTCAAGCGTCTCAAACCCAGGTCTCAGGAGGTAAGCAGTGCCAGCGTGGGCTGGAAGTGTTCTCAGTCAAGCGTCTCAAACCCAGATCTCAGGAGGTAAGCAGTGCCAGCGTGGGCTGGAAGTGTTCTCAGTCAAGTGTCTCAAACCCAGATCTCAGGAGGTAAGCAGGGCCAGCGTGGGCTGGAAGTGTTCTCAGTCAAGCGTCTCAAACCCAGATCTCAGGAGGTAAGCAGCGCCAGCGTGGGCTGGAAGGGGCTGGAAGTGTTCTCAGTCAAGTGTCTCTCTCAGAGTTTTTAACAATAAAATAAAGTACAATAATAGTTTGAGCTGACTGCCTGCGGTCCGGCCAGTCCTAGTTGTGTGTGTGTGTGTGTGTGTCACTGGTTAATGCCTGTGTGTGTGTGTGTGTGTGTGTGTGTCACTGGTTAATGACTGTGTGTGTGTGTGTGTGTGTGTGTGTCACTGGTTAATGACTGTGTGTGTGTGTGTGTGTGTGTGTGTGTGTGTCACTGGTTAATGCCTGTGTGTGTGTGTGTGTGTGTGTGTGTGTCACTGGTTAATGACTGTGTGTGTGTGTGTGTCACAGGTTAATGCCTGTGTGTGTTGCTCAGTCCTGGTTGATGGTCAGTCCTAGTGTACGGTCAGCCCTACTGTATGGTCAGTTCTAGTATATGGTCAGTCTTCGTTGATGGTCAGTCCTGGTTATCCCGTCTGCTCTGGTGAGTCCTGGTTGTCCACTGTCTTCTCTGGTAGGTCCCTGGCGATGTTGCTGACCAACCTCACCATGTTGTCCAGCCCCCACAGGTAGCCGTCCTCGCGGTTTCCCTCGCACCACTCTGCCCGGTGGGTCAGGGTCTGCCCCTCGGACAGGGGGGTGGTCTTTCCAAAGTCAATGAGCCACACATTGGCCAGCTCATTGTGGTCATGAATGAAGAGCAGTGAGCTCCCGATCACCTGCAGAGAGGAGAGGAGGAGGGGTGAATGCGCTGGAACCACAGCAGTGTAGTGATTAGAGGAGAGGTGGAGCAGCAGTGTGCTGGAACCACAGCAGTGTAGTGATTAGAGGAGGAGGGGTGAATGCGCTGGAACCACAGCAGTGTAGTGATTAGAGGAGGAGGGGTGAATGCGCTGGAACCACAGCAGTGTAGTGATTAGAGGAGAGGAGGAGGAGCAGTGCGCTGGAACCACAGCAGTGTAGTGATTAGAGGAGGAGGGGTGAATGCGCTGGAACCACAGCAGTGTAGTGATTAGAGGAGGAGGGGTGAATGCGCTGGAACCACAGCAGTGTAGTGATTAGAGGAGAGGAGGAGGAGGAGTGCGCTGGAACCACAGCAGTGTAGTGATTAGAGGAGAGGAGGAAGAGGAGTGCACTGGAACCACAGCAGTGTAGTGATTAGAGGAGGGGGAGTGCACTGGAACCACAGCAGTGTAGTGATTAGAGGAGGGGGAGTGCACTGGAACCACAGCAGTGTAGTGGTTAGCTCTGCTGCATGTCTGCTGGTAACTAATCCCTGGAATATGTGAGTCTCACCTCGTGACTCTTGAAGAATTCGGAGGACTCCAGCACTCTCCTGATCTCTTCCAGCTTAGCCAGGTAGGTTTCCTGTGGGAAGCAAAAACATTTCTGTCAGTCCCAGCAGTCCTCAATGTGCACACAGACCCTCACAGGATCTCAGTCTCAACCCAGAAGAGCAGCTTCCCCCTTTACCCTCTGCTGAGCTCCAGCAGCAGTGCCCACACTCCCCCCTCACCATGATCCTCTTGTTCCCCTCCACGAAGTCCCTGAAGACCAGCGTCACTTGCTCCTGGGTCTTGGTCCTCTTGAAGTCTGTGCTGCAGGTCCCGTCCGCTTTCTGAAGAGAAACACACAGCATGAGAGAGAGCGGGGAGCGAAGGAGGAGAGGAGATCCGATAAGGTGTCTCTGATAATGAGGGAGAGATGGGTATGCAGTGCGGGTGTCTCTGATAATGAGGGAGGGATGGGTATGCAGTGCGGGTGTCTCTGATAATGAGGGAGGGATGGGTATGCAGTGCGGGTGTCTCTGATAATGAGGGAGGGGTGGGTATGCAGTGCGGGTGTCTCTGATAATGAGGGAGGGGTGGGTATGCAGTGTGGGTGTCTCTGATAATGAGGGAGGGGTGGGTATGCAGTGCGGGTGTCTCTGATAATGAGGGAGGGGTGGGTATGCAGTGCGGGTGTCTCTGATAATGAGGGAGGGGTGGGTATGCAGTGCGGGTGTCTCTGATAATGAGGGAGGGGTGGGAGCCAGACCTTGATGCCCTCGATCCGGAAGCCCAGGGAGTGTGTGGAGCTCATGGATTCTCTCCACTGCATGTACCGGGGCTTGGTGACTGCCTTCTGGGCATGCTCCTCTGGAGTGGGGGCCTCTGCCTCCACCTCCACCATCTTGTTGTACATGTCCTTGCGCAGCTTGGGGCTCTTGCGAGCACGGGCTAGCTCCTCCTCGAGGTACGTCCTGCAGGGGAAGAGAGAGGAGAGAGAGAGGAAGACAGGGGAGAGGAGAGAGGAAGGGGAAGAGAGAATATAAAATGTTGAGAATGCATCGTCCCGCTTCTTCTTGTTGTCTCTTTATTTTCTTTCTTCTGTAATAAAGAGACGTTTTGAATTTGAATTTTGAATTTGAATGCGAAAGAGAGGAAGAGGTAGACAGGGAGGGGACATGGTCTAGTTAGTACACAAATCTCCCAATGAATTTGGTTGCTGTATTACTGTATTAGCCACAGGTGGTGATGGAGGAATGAGTCAAGGCAGGGTCTCTGGGACCAGTTGAAGGATGTCATGACATTGAGTACACCGATATCACAATGTATTGGGGGTGGGCTCTGCATTCACACCCCACTCTCGTACTCAGATCCCTGCCTGTATTCAAGCACAACACTGTGTGTAGATGTAGTGCAACAGACCATAAAACAACACGAGCAGAGCAGCTCACAGCAACCCTGTGGTCCTGTCACTGCTCCCTGCTGACTGTGTGTGTCCAGGAGAACCCTGTGGTCCTGTCACTGCTCCCTGCTGACTGTGTGTGTCCAGGAGAACCCTGTGGTCCTGTCACTGCTCCCTGCTGACTGTGTGTGTCCATTAGAACCCAGAGTCTGCTGTGTGGGCCCTCTTTGTATTCTAGTGAGGACTTATATAGAAAGCGCATGACGCACAAAATGTGGACAACAGAGACACTCCTCACTTAGACTTTGCTCTTTAAGAAAAAACTAAGAGTTATGACTCATAAGTTGATTAAATATAATAAAATGTTTTTTTTGACAGTGTGTGTGTTTGTCAGTCAGTCACTCTCTCTCTCTCTCGCTCTCTCTCTCTCTCTCTCTCGCTCTCTCTCTTTCTCTCTCGCTCTCTCCACAGGAAGTGTGTGGTTGAACGGTAAGAAAATTAAAACAAAATCTCTATGCAGTGTGTCACCCCGCCCTCGAGCAGGAACCAATCTGAGAGGACAGGTGTGTGAGCCGGACACACACACACCCACTGACACACACACCCACTGACACACAAACACTGACACATACACACTGACACACACACACTGACACACACACACTGACACATAAACACACTGACTGACACACACACACACACACTGACACACACACTGACACATAAACACACTGACTGACACACACACACACACTGACACACACACACTGACACACACACATTGACACACACACACACACTGACACACACACACACACACACACACTGACACACACACACATTGACACACACACACACACACTGACACACACACACACACACACACACACACACACACACACACTGACACACACACACACACCCACTGACACACACACCCACTGACACACACCCACTGACACACAAACACTGACACATACACACTGACACACACACACTGACACACACACACTGACACATAAACACACTGACTGACACACACACACACACTGACACACACACACTGACACACACACATTGACACACACACACACACTGACACACACACACTGACACACACACACATTGACACACACACACACATTGACACACACACACACACTGACACACACACACACACACACACACACACATTGACACACACACACATTGACACACACACTGACACACACACACACACACAGACCCCTCTCCCCTCTCTCCTCTCCCCTCTCCCCTCCCTCTCACCTCACTCCGATCTTGCAGTCCATGACGCAGGGTCCGTTGAACCCCCCCAGCAGGTCAGTGAGCTGCAGGTAGGGCTCCCCCTCTCTCTCCACCATCCCGTGGTAGGCCGGGACGAAGGAGTACAGCACGTCCCCCATCAGCCGCTCAAAGCACCTCTTCTCATTCTCACTGAACTTCTTCAGCACCGTGCCCTCCTCGCCGGCCTTGAAGTTTCCTGAAGAGAGAGAGAGGGAGACGGGTCTGACCCTGCTGCTGCTGCTCTCTGAGACCTGAGCACATCACGATCCAAGGAGAAGAAGAACAAGAACAAGAAGAGGAGGAAGAAGAAGAAGAAGAAGAAGAAGAAGAAGAAGAAGAAGAAGACAAGGAAGAAGAAGAAGAAGAGGAGGAAGAAGTTGCTGTTGAAGTTGAAGTTGAAGTTGAAGTTCTGACCAGACCTGACCTGGCTGATCAGCTTTCTGTGATCTGACCCAAGTACTGCACAGATACCAGGCCTGACTCTGCTGCTGTTCAGCCGTCCTGAGAACCGAACAGATCCCATTTCAAAAACAAGAAGAAGATGAAGTCCTGGCCAGGCTCGGCCCTGCGACTGCTGCTGCTGATCTTTGTGAGATCTGAGCAGATCACAATCCAAGGGGAAGTGTTCACAATCCTCGCTTTCAAAGATGGTACTCCTCCCCCACCACCCTAGTCTCTCCAGAGAAGGCACCCCCCCTCCCCGCCCCGCTTCCTGCCGCACTCCCCGCCCCGCTCCCTGCCCCCCTCCCCGCCCCGCTTCCTGCCGCACTCCCCGCCCCGCTCCCTGCCCCCCTCCCCGCCCCGCTCCCTGCCCCCCTCCCCGCCCCCCTCCCCGCCCCGCTCCCTGCCCCCCTCCTCGTCCCGCTCCCGCTCCCTCTCCCTCCTAAGCTCCTACCTTTGTGTCCGGCGAGCTGGATCCAGGAGTAGCGCTTCCTCTGCGACACGATGAAGGGCCAGTGAACGATGGTCTTGAGCTTCCTCCAGGGCCTGTTCTGAGGGGCAGGCAGAGAGGGGTGAGTGCCATTGAAATACAATGTTTCCATGAAGACTGGCAGCCAAGTATGTTACTCCAATTGTGGTATGTTCTGAACGACATAAAAATAATAATCAAACTCCTAATTGCAATGGGATTTCAGTGGGATGAATCTCTATGTGTTCTGTAAGAATGAACACACAGGAAGGGATAAACCAATGCACCCGGGAATAGGGGTCTTAACAGTGTAGAGTTTAAATGTTTAAATGGTAGGCAGTGGTTAGGGTTAGGGTCAGGGTTCTTTCTGAGCAGCCTCAGACCCACAGGGAAGCGAGCAGTCCAGTAGCGCTCTCCACTTCCCCATATCAATGTCACTTTCGTCTTTCAGAAGTCAGAAAGATAAGGGAAATAAGAAAATGTTACCATGTGACCGGCCCCTGAAAAAAACTTCTGCTCAGGGTCCTGAACTGTAAAATTCCTTTAAAGCATGTATGTATGTATTTATTTATTTATTTATTTATTGCGTGCTGTACCCTGCTCCCCTGTGCTGTATCCTGCTCTCCCGTGCTGTACTCTGCTCCCTCGTGCTGTACCCTGCTCCCTCGTGCTGTACCCTGCTCCCTCGTGCTGTACCCTGCTCCCCCGTGCTGTACCCTGCTCCCCTGTGCTGTACCCTGCTCCCCTGTGCTGTACCCTGCTCCCCCGTGCTGTACCCTGCTCCCCCGTGCTGTACCCTGCTGCCCCGTGCTGTACCCTGCTCCCTCGTGCTGTACCCTGCTGCCCCGTGCTGTACCCTGCTCCCCTGTGCTGTACTGCTCCCCCGTGCTGTACCCTGCTCCCCCGTGCTGTACCATGCTCCCCCGTGCTGTACCCTGCTCCCTCGTGCTGTACCCTGCTCCCTCGTGCTGTACCCTGCTGCCCCGTGCTGTACCCTGCTCCCTCGTGCTGTACCCTGCTGCCCCGTGCTGTACTCTGCTCCCCTGTGCTGTACTGCTCCCCCGTACGGTACCCTGCTCCCCTGTGCTGTACTGCTCCCCCGTGCGGTACCCTGCTCCCCTGTGCTGTATCCTGCTCCCTCGTGCTGTACCCTGCTCCCTGTGCTGTATCCTGCTCTCCCGTGCTGTACCCTGCTGCCCCGTGCTGTACCCTGCTCCCCTGTGCTGTACTGTTCCCCGTGCGGTACCCTGCTCCCCTGTGCTGTACCCTGCTCCCCCGTGCTGTACCCTGCTCCCCTGTGCTGTACCCTGCTCCCCTGTGCTGTACCCTGCTCCCCCGTGCTGTACCCTGCTCCCCTGTGCTGTACCCTGCTCCCTCGTGCTGTACCCTGCTCCCCCGTGCTGTACCCTGCTCCCCTGTGCTGTACTGCTCCCCCGTGCGGTACCCTGCTCCCCTGTGCTCTCCTCCCCTCCTCTCTCTGGCTCAGTGAATCACTGTGCTTGTTCATTTAATTCCGAGACGTCTCAAATGGAAAAGCAAACAGCGGTATCGATTTACGATCTGGGTGGAGTGTTTGCTGAACTTTATTGGAAAATAAAATATTACACAGCGCTTTGGACAACACACTGCACAGTACTCAAGCTCAGTGTTTGATCAGAGAGTTTTCATTTGACTTGACAGCAAAGCCTCGTGTCAAACCGAGTGCAAATGAATGACTCTGATTTTAAAGTGTATGCAGACATGCTTGGGAAATTAAAGTAAACCATTTTCAAAACATTGTAAAACAGATGATCATTCCAGGGGGACGGAGACACACGGTGTCATTTCAGGGGGACGGAGACACACGGTGTCATTTCAGGGGGACGGAGACACACGGTGTCATTCCAGGGGGACGGAGACACACAGTCTCATTCTGCTTTAACTCTAATAACCCCACCCTTTTTATGTGCTTTATTACACTGGGCTGTGCTTTTATTATGGCACTGCACACACGCAATAAGGAGCAGTCAATAGGAAACTCTGTTATCACACAAGGAGTGCTGTTTGCTTCTGGATTAACCTTTCTTAGGAGCTGTGTTTGTATTGCCTGCAGCACTGCATTTATAACAAGAGAGAGAGAGAGCACTGTATTTATAACAAGAGAGAGAGAGAGCACTGTATTTATAACAAGAGAGAGAGAGAGCACTGTATTTATAACAAGAGAGAGAGCACTGTATTTATAACGAGAGAGAGAGAGAACCCTGCATTTATAACAAGAGAGAGAGAGAGCACTGTATTTATAACAAGAGAGAGAGAGAGCACTGTATTTATAACAAGAGAGAGAACCCTGTATTTATAACAAGAGAGAGAGCCCTGTATTTATAACAAGAGAGAGCCCTGTATTTATAACAAGAAAGAGAGAGAGCCCTGTATTTATAACGAGAGAGAGCACTGTATTTATAACGAGAGAGCACTGTATTTATAACGAGAGAGAGAGCACTGTATTTATAACAAGACAGAGAGAGAGAGCCCTGTATTTATAACGAGAGAGACCTGTATTTATAACAAGAGAGAGAGAGCCCTGTATTTATAACAAGACAGAGAGAGCCCTGTATTTATAACAAGAGAGAGAGAGCCCTGTATTTATAACAAGAGAGAGAGAGCACTGTATTTATAACGAGAAAGAGAGAACCCTGTATTTATAACGAGAGAGAGCACTGTATTTATAACAAGAGAGAGAGCCCTGTATTTATAACGAGAGAGAGAGAGAGAGCCCTGTATTTATAACAAGAGAGAGAGAGAACCCTGTATTTGCTTTTCAAGTGTGTGTGCCGGGGGCCTGCAACCCAACAGCATTCAGCCTTTCTTAAAACAAATATCAAAATGAACACACTCCCCTTCCTGCATCCTAATAATAGCGTGCACACAGGAAGCATGAGAAACAGATGCTTGTTTTTAATTTTATATAAAACGTAGCACTGTGTTCATGAGTAACAGGTGCCCTCAATACCAACTCTAGAGTACCTCTCCAAAGAGACAGAGAGGGAGAGGGACAGAGAAGGAGAGGGACAGAGAGGGAGAGAGAGGGAGACAGAGGGAGAGGGACAGAGGGAGAGAGAGGGAGACGGAGAGGTAGAGAGAGGGATGGAGAGAGGGAGAGAGGGAGAGAGGGAGAGAGAGGGATGGAGAGAGGGAGAGAGAGGTAGAGAGAGGGAGACAGAGAGGGAGAGGGATGGAGATGGACAATGGTTTTTGTGTTTGTTATGTTCTGTAATTGTATTTCTGTTTTATTATTTCTGTTTTGTATTATAAAAGCTTTGGCAATACCTGAGCGCTCTCGTCATGCCAATAAAGCATTTTTTGAATTTGAATTTGAATTTGAAATTTGAGAGAGAGGGATGGAGAGAGGGAGACAGAGAGAGAGAGGGAGAGAGGGAGACAGAGAGAGGGATGGAGAGAGGGAGACAGAGAGACAGAGAGAAAGAGGGAGAAAGACAGAGCGGGGGAGAGAGAGACAGAGCGGGAGAGAGTGAGACAGAGACACAGAGAGAGGGAGACAGAGACACAGAGAGAGGGAGACAGAGACACAGCTCAGTGTGTGAGTCTGGCTTGAGATTCCACTGCAGCTCAGTGTGTGAGTCTGGTTTGAGATTCCACTGCAGCTCAGTGTGTGAGTCTGGCTTGAGATTCCACTGCAGCTCAGTGTGTGAGTCTGGTTTGAGATTCCACTGCAGCTCAGTGTGTGAGTCTGGTATGAGATTCCACTGCAGCTCAGTGTGTGAGTCTGGTTTGAGATTCCACTGCAGCTCAGTGTGTGAGTCTGGTTTGAGATTCCACTGCAGCTCAGTGTGTGAGTCTGGTTTGAGATTCCACTGCAGCTCAGTGTGTGAGTCTGGTTTGAGATTCCACTGCAGCTCAGTGTGTGAGTCTGGTTTGAGATTCCACTGCAGCTCAGTGTGTGAGTCTGGTTTGAGATTCCACTGCAGCTCAGTGTGTGAGTCTGGTTTGAGATTCCACTGCAGCTCAGTGTGTGAGTCTGGTTTGAGATTCCACTGCAGCTCAGTGTGTGAGTCTGGTTTGAGATTCCACTGCAGCTCAGTGTGTGAGTCTGGTTTGAGATTCCACTGCAGCTCAGTGTGTGAGTCTGGTTTGAGATTCCACTGCAGCTCAGTGTGTGAGTCTGGTTTGAGATTCCACTGCAGCTCAGTGTGTGAGTCTGGTTTGAGATTCCACTGCAGCTCAGTGTGTGAGTCTGGTTTGAGATTCCACTGCAGCTCAGTGTGTGAGTCTGGTTTGAGATTCCACTGCAGCTCAGTGTGTGAGTCTGGTTTGAGATTCCACTGCAGCTCAGTGTGTGAGTCTGGTTTGAGATTCCACTGCAGCTCAGTGTGTGAGTCTGGTTTGAGATTCCACTGCAGCTCAGTGTGTGAGTCTGGCTTGAGATTCCACTGCAGCTCAGTGTGTGAGTCTGGTTTGAGATTCCACTGCAGCTCAGTGTGTGAGTCTGGTTTGAGATTCCACTGCAGCTCAGTGTGTGAGTCTGGCTTGGGGTTCCACTGCAGTTCTATCTGCTTGTGTTTTCCCAGGACAGCCCCAAGGCTGTGGTGTGAGATTAGGTAAGCATGCAAATGGGTGCAGAGCCCTGGGACTGCAGAGCAATGCTAGGCATGGAAACAGCAGGTGCACCTGTGAGGGTTACATTTCCATACTGCACAGAATTTGTTTAGGTGGCTGGCTACCTGATCTGCTTGAACTGAGTCTCCAGGGTCATGCCTCATCAAGTGGACCGGACGAGCACCGATGGGCAGAATGGCCTCCTCTCCTACCATGTTCTTATGCTCTCTCCATTAGTGGTTGATGATGATACCTATAAAGAAACGTCTGACTGCAGAACCCCCCCACATTGTGTGTGTCCTGGACTGGCCTCAATAGAGAGTTTCCACTGTCTTTAATATTAAGACAAACAGCCGGTCTGAATACACACAAACCAGACTGAGCCAGCACCGCGCTCCTCTCCCTGCCCCTTTAGGTCATGCCTGACCTGTAGGAAAATGATCTGACATCTGCAAAGCTGCGGATCTAGAACACAAACATAAATCCATATCTATCGAGCTGTTTGTGCTGTTTTAAATGGAATTATTGATTTGCAACATATGTGTAACTGTTAAACCAATGCATGTTAAATAGACAGCAGCTTGGTTATGCTGTAGTCTATGTGTCCTGTATGGACACGGGGGGTTCCTGTAGTCTATGTGTGCTGTATGGACACGGGGGGTTCCAGTAGTTTATGTGTATTGTGTGGACACGGGGGGTTCCTGTAGTCTATGTGTCCTGTATGGACACGGGGGGTTCATGTGTGCTGTATGGACACTGGGGGTTCCTGTAGTCTATGTGTCCTGTATGGACACGGGGGGTTCCAGTAGTTTATGTGTATTGTGTGGACAAGGGGGAAATTGATCAATCAGACCCTCCTGCTAAATGAGCTCTGAACTGATGGCACTTCTCCTCACAGCATGAGTGAGACTCTCCTGCCAGTCTGTAGGGCTCCTCTCAGGAGGAGATGCTCATGCAGCTATAAGGGAGGCAGAGTTAACTGAGCAGGTTCTGATTGTTCAGGCTCCTGGCACCAGACCATTTCAATAATATACTGCATCTGAGCGGCGCTCTCAACCCTACGACTGGGTGCCACTTTTCTTTGTTTTGCAGAGGGATGCTTCGTACAAACCCAAGCCTTTAACATTGTGACACTTGAAGAGCGAGGCTTGTGCCAATCTGCTTGTAATACCAGGAGGGAATCATCTGTTTCCTCTGCAGCACACATGGCTGGCAAACAGGTGGTGATATGTAAATGCACTCACTTTCCAGAAACCACAAGCAATTGAGCTGTAAGAGGGGCTATTTAGTGCTCTCACACGCCGTGTTTGAGCTTAGCAAAAAGCCATAACTTCAATCAAATGAGCTTGGCACCAATACAAGCCAGCTTTCAAAGTCCAAGGATTGATTTCTTTCGTACAGAATATCTCTTTTAATTGCCCAGCCCAGGATGCATTATCTGATCGCCTGCCACTCAAGGTATCCTGAAGGCAGCTCATTTGCATTCCCGGGTGCGGGTTTGTGTGTATGTGAATGTGCTGTTGCACAATCTCCGTAGCTACTGTGTGTCTGATCTGTGCACATCTTGTACTGTACCTGCCCAATACACCCCCACACTGTGTAAACTAACACACCTGCACAGACCTGCCCGTCCCAGAGCGACTGGAATGCAGGGTGAACTGCCAAGGTGCATGGAAGTGAACGGAGAGGAACAGGAGAAGTCAGCATGGCAATGCTGCTGATGCACCTTGTTCACTGTGGTTCACATGGGCTTCCTTTACCACTGCTGTGTATGGCAATGCTGCTGATGCACCTCGTTCACTGTGGTTTACATGGGCTTCCTTTACCACTGCTGTGTATGGCAATGCTGCTGATGCACCTCGTTCACTGTGGTGCCGGAGGGTCGTGGGTTCAATCCCAGCGGGGGACACTGCTGCTGTACCCTTGAGCAAGGTCCTTTACCTAGATTGCTCCAGTAAAAACCCAACTGTATAAATGGGTAATCGCATGTAAAAATAATGTGATATCTTGTAACAATTGTAAGTCGCCCTGGATAAGGGCGTCTGCTAAGAAATAAATAATAATAATAATAATAATACTTCACTTCCCAAGCATGTACGTACATTTAACCCTGTAACACCCAAGCATGGCAACGCATATGAACAACTCTGGATTTCAAAAATAATAATTTAGAGAGGTGAATGAGCAGCTTCTCACATGTGATACAGGAATGAGCATTACACAGTCTCGTTTTTACATTGTACAGATCTGAACGAGGGGGTCGTGCACTCTCACACACAGGGGTACAAACCCTGTCTCTCTGGAAGCATCTCAAAGAACATGGGTTTTGTATGTATTATACAAGCTGTGACTGGAACTCAGGCATGGAAATAAGACACGCAGAGCAGCGTCACCCATTCCAGGTTTTACTACCAGCTTCACTAGCCACAGTGTAGAGGTAACAAGCTCAGGTGTGTCTTATTAAAACTCCTAGTAAAACCAGGAATGGATCAGACTGCTATGCAATGGGAGTCTTATTCCATCCCTGAGCCTAACTGGGGATGATAATTAAATAACAGCACAGATTCTACTGCCACTAAGAAACCCCCAAAAGACTGCAGCTTCCAGTCGTTTAACATCGAAGAAAGAGAAATATGTATAGAGGAGGGGGCATTATGTTAAAAAGGAGACGTGCTTCTGTTTTCTTCATGTATTTTCAGTTCTGAGAGGGTGAGGCAAGGCAAATTACCCAGTCTTGGAATGCAGCCCAGCTGGACTGGTTTGTTGGTATTTCGGTTGCCGCTTGTACATGTTTTCCCATAGACTGCAGAACACAATAGCATGCTGCAGCCCTGTCCTCTCCACCCGCTGTGCGTGAGTAGCTAATCCATCCCAATCTAGCACCGCGTGCTGTCTGTGTACCCCGATCCCTCCACTCAGAATAAACTGCGCGGGGCTGCCTGCACGCGGGCTACCAGCACAGCACTAACTGACGTCAAAAGCGACGACAAAACACAACAGAAAAATCATCAAAGAATACGTCACAAAGCTCAGCTCGCGAGGCATTTCAAAAAGGTTCAAAGCAAAGAAAAAAAACCGACAACACGTATTTAAAGAAAAAGATTAAATAACCGTTGACGCTTCTGACGCCTTTCTTGATATTTCTAAAGGTCTGCTCTCCTACTAAACTCCAGAAGTAAAAATACAATGTTTATACAAATCACCCTCACTTACCATGGGGAAAGTAAAGAGCAAAAGCGTTTCTATTGATCTGTGTTGTATCATTATTATTATTATTAATAATAATAATAATAATAATAATAATAATAATAATAATAATAATAATAATAATAATAATAATGCTTACAACAGGTGTGTCCTCTGCCGGCTCCAAGGTAACGATGCCTTGACTCTTGGTTTCGTTGTCACTCAGAATATCATCTTCGGACTCCTCACAAACAGTCGACCCGTTGGAGGAGATGGAGGAGTTGGACATCTTTCTGCGCAGCGGTCCGTCCACGTCGTTCCAGTCCTCGCCCATCTCCCGGGGGCTGCCCCCGCCGCTGGGGGTTATCGTAAGCTGCGGGACGCTGGGGGTCCGCAAGCAGTTCGGAGCCTTGCCCCCGCCGACTTCGCCCTCGGAGGGGGCTCTGCCGGCGTTAGCGCCAGTCCAGCTATCACTCATTCTGCTGCGGCTGCTTTTACGCTCCCGGGTACTGACACCCGCGCCCACGCCACCCTCACCGTTGGAATGGTGGGCGACCTCCCTGGATGATCTCCGCCGCTCTTTGGGCATTTGTTTGCCGGCTGGGGGTCGATGTTGATGACGGTGGGGGTGGTGTGTTTCAGTTCCACTGCCAGGCTCGAATAACGATCTGAGTTGCACGACACTCACTCCTTTTAGCTCCACGTCTATCGCGGAGTTAAACCCAACTTTCTCACGGGTACCGGTACTGCTACTGCGACGACTACTCGTACAAGTTCTGCCGAACCGCTCAGCGCTCACAGAGGCAGCTCTCGCAGCAGCCTTAGCGGTTGCAGAAGTGGCTTCAGATTCTTTTTGCTCGCTAGTATCTGGGCGTAGTGATTTTTCTGTGGAATCCCCGCTGATGCGTTGGTGTCTGTGGAGCATAGCTGCGACGCTAGTTGTGGGTGTTTTTTTTTTTTTTTTACATGAGGTATCTTCCTTGTTTTGCAAAGCTTATTTTTTTCTTCGCTCAAGTTTCTTTCAATTGTGTTCTCTGCGTTGTAGTTAGCAGCAGCAGCAGCAGCAGCAGCAGCCGCCTCAAACGTGGTGTTTCCTTTTCTGTAAAGCTGTGTGTGTGTGTGTGTGTGTGTGTTTGGTGGTGAGATGCACTTCCGTCTACTGTTTTCAGTTTACATAGTACTGCAAATTTCAGCACCTATTTTCCATTCTCTCTCTCTCTCTCTCTCTCTCTCTCTCTCTCTCTCTCTCTCTCTCTCTCTCTCTCTCTCTCTCTCTCTCTCTCTCTGTGTAAACACTGCACTGGAACCCTCAGTACTGACGCATTCTTAACTGCCCTGTATTGGAACCATTAGAAGCACACAACCTTGCTTTGTTAACACAGCCAACAAACTTTTCTTGGCTGACTTTATAGAATACACACACACACACACACTCACACAATCACACACTCTCACACACACACTCACACACACAAACACACACACACTAACACTCACTCACACTCACACACACACACTCACACACACTCACAAACACATTACAGATTTGAACAGCAGCGGTCAAGTCGTGGGTGTGAAAACAGCTCTACTGCAGCCCCCCCCCCCCCCCCCCACACACCCACAGAAACAACAGGTTTCCAAGCAAAAGGTCAGATCCATTACTCACTGCCACATTCAAAAAACAGATTGCACATGATTAACAGTGCACAACTAATGACTGCTGTAAGGGCACCAATACTACTGGTCTACCGCAGTACTGCACCCCCACACCAGGGTGTTTTTAAAAGGGGATGTAGTGTAGGAAGGAGATCACTGGACATTGCATTCGAACACTCCCCACCCCATCGTCTGTGTTCAACATGGCTGAGCTTGTTTGAGTCCCACTGCATCAGCTCTCCCTGTCACACGCATGCTGTGAGCTGTGAGCTGTGTGCATGCTAGGATCTGCAGCAGGACAAAGCCTTTCACATTGACAGAATTCTAGGGGCGACGCTCAGCCCTCTGCACTAAACCTATTGGCTACGCAACCCTATATCCACCAAGATCACCTTTCACGAAATGTTCTGCAAGCCTTCATCGCCCGGCCTTGTGCCCTGACCCTCTGATTAACAGCCCCAGACAGATACAGGGGAGGGTGGGTGGCTTGGTCTTCACTCTCAGTAACGCAGAGAGTCCCCAGTTGAATGAATCCGAATCATTTTATTTCCTTACTGTTACTGGACAGCCAGTCAGTAGAGTATACAGACACTGAAGCACATAAACACTCCCTAGAAACAATCTAGCACAAGGTAACATCCCAGACAAGGACCAGCACGTCGTGTATGACACACAGGCTCAATGCACACGCTCTAACTGGCGCGCATACTAACTCTACTGCCAGGACATTTACAGCAGGATTTAAAGTGGCAGGGCCTGTTTTCAAAAAGTGCATTAGAGTTATTAATATTCATCACAGGCGGGTTGATAAGGGTTAGGACAGCAGAATATATAGAACTGATACCCCTTACAGTTAAGAATGACGTGTTTTGATAATGCATTCTTCAAATTCAGCCTCTCTGCCTTAGAATAACAGCATTCTAGCAGAACCGAGTTGACTGTAGACCTTGGCGGCCTCTAGTGTCTGAGATGTGCACTGCACCCTGGCCACTCGTGTGATGTGCTTGTGTCAGGGGGTAATGCAGTGTCAATTTAGAACAAAAATCAAAGTTATTATTCATTAGTTATTGAACAACACCATTTTGTTCCGGTTGCACTACTTATTAAAACAGAAATTTCTGGGATAGTACCAACAGTATTATAGAATTAAACAGTATTTGCTATGGTTACTATGGTTTACAGCATTATTCTGGACTAAATATAACCATTTATTGCGGTATGCTGTAGTAAAAACATCAGTACTACAGTAAAATGGGTACATTGTCCAGCCAACCTGGTGTGAAAACTCCAGCCAGGAAAAAGAAAGAAAGAACTAAAGGAAAAAAGAAAGGAAGAAGGAAAGGAAGAAGGAAAGAAAGGAAGAAAGGAAGAAAAAAGGAAAGAAAGAAAGAAAGGAAGGTTAAAAGCAGCTCTTGAGTCTGAAGAGGTTGTTTCCGATGGCGTAGATGTAGGGGCTGGCGGTGGAGTAGGAGGCAGAGAGGAAGAAATCAGCGTGGGACCAGTAGGGGAACTCCTGGGAGTCCAGTGCAAACTGGAACACCAGGTGCAAGATCCAGGCCAGCTGGAAGATGAAGAGGGCTGCCAGCACGGCCCGGGTGCTCCTCTGGAAAGCAGCCTGCCTGCCGGGGCGCCCAGGCCGGGGCTCGGAGCCGGGGGCAGGGGGCTGGTCTGACAGGGCCTTGTGGTTGTGGTACAGAACCTTCACCATGAGGAAGCTGCAGACCAGGACGATGACAAGGGGCAGGCCGTTGAGCAGGAGCATGTAGGCCATCTTGTAGACCTGGCGTCCGAGCGAGCAGTCCAGCAGGGGGCAGTCAAAGAGGTCCGAGGAGCATGCGCGGGAGTCGGTCTCGTTCCCCTGGCCGTAGGAGACGAACTGATCCTCCTTGGGCAGCTCCATGAGGGCGGAGGGCAGGCTGAAGGAGAATGCCACCACCCAGCTGACAGCGCTCAGGAGCCAGGCGTTCCTGACCCGGTCCAGCATGGTGGGCAGGCTGACCCGCGTGGCCGCGTCCCTCAGCTTCTGGTACCGGAAGACGCAGATGAGCAGGGTGAAGAGGATGCTGCCGGTCTCCCCCACGCCAGACATGAGCTTCAAAACCTTGCAGAACCAGCGCTCTGGTCTCAGCCCAGCCAGCTCGGTGAGGAGGTCCGGCATGTCCACCAGGAAGCTCTCCACCAGGTTGGAAGAAGCCATGCCCGCCAGGAAGATCTCAAAGGTCTTGAAGCCGGACTGCTTCAGCACGGACACCAGCAGAGCACCATTCCCTATGATCCCCAACACACACACCAGAGACCTGCACACGAAGAGAGCTATCACTGCGGGTTCCATCTGAGCACAAGAGGGAGCGGGAGAGAGGAGAGAGGAGAGAGGAGCGGAGTCAGGACTTTCTTATAGTGTACAACCCCCCCCCCCCCCCCCTTCCCTGGTTCTCCATGGAGACGGTGTCCATTCAAGTTGAAATAAGCAGTGACAAGTTTGTTAGCAGGAACAGGAGGAAATGACTCCCTCTTTAAGCCTTCTTCACTAAAGGGGCCAGAGTTTGTTGACATCCCCTTGGAGCCCCGGGGAGCTGTGAAGGGTTGGCTGGATGCTTCGCTGATTGGCTGTTGTGTTCGTTAAGTAAAAAAACTGAAAGGTGGGGGGGGGGGGGGCTCTGTAATTGTTCTCATTAGGGACGATCAGAATTTTTCCAGATGTACAGTTAAATGAGGCATGATGTTTTTTTTTTTTTTTAAAGACAATAGAGCACTTTTTAGGTTTGCGCACATATCTGCTACGCTAGCCTAACTATAACATAAAGCAGAAAACATATGAGGAAGAAGAAGAGTGTTGTATGGTGTCTTTGTTATTTACAGCATTGTGTGAGTCCTCATGTCAGGGTTCTGTCGTGTTTTCAGACACCACAGCAGTCTGCGCTCCCGGTATCCGTGCTGGTGGAGTGAGGCTGACAGAGATCTCAATGCATGTACTCCAGGGGTAAAAACAGAAGTGGGTAAAGCGCCCTTTGGGGTGCTCCAGGCCGGGCAGTGGCATGGTACCGGAGCAGAAGGTACCAATGCCCAGTCGATTACCCACGTGTCACTTGTGGGGGCCGTGCAGAATTGTGGGTTGAACTTCAATCAGAAGGGATTCTGCCCATCATTAAATTCACAGAGTCGCTTTATATAATACACTGGAGGATGTGTCGGCTTTAACCCTTGATATTTGCTTGTCGCAGGAGAGCGTGTGAGCCCTTTATTCCTGAAATGAGAAGGGTGGTAAACTCAGTATACCCGCAGTTACCCTCGCCTGCACTACTGCCTGTACTGTGCAATCTGCTGGGGTCTGCTGCTTGCCATTACGATGGCTCTCGCGACACTACCCTCCCACGTCACTGTGAGCACCATAGGGACTACCCTTCCTGATACACGGGTTTACCGAACGCCAGTCATGCACGCTGGCAACGCAGCCCGCTGTGCCATATTGTGAATATACAATGATGTGAAAGGAAGCACATGGGTTTAAAGAAGGCCGTGGCGATGTCTTCATGTCACCACACAGCCCTTGGGTAGGAATGTGAGGGCGATCCTCGCTGCTGCCCAGTGCCAGTCTGTGCTTCAGGTTCAGGCACACTTAAGGCTGTAAGGTTTCCTGTGCTGCACATAGCATTGCACCTTCTGTGCCACTGGGGTTGATTTTTTCCACTGACAGAGGCAAAAGCCGATTCCCAGTACTGCATGTGTAAAGATTTTAACGAGATTGTTCTAATTAGTGTCAGGTTTAATGAAGGTGCTGGTACGGTGATTGGGAAATGAGGCTTCTCATCAAAGGGGAACGGCGTGTAACACATGACAGGGTTTCTAGAGCTAGCGTGCAGTATTATTTATATCCACACGTGTAAGTGAAGCGCTTCTAACATGACTCGGACAAGCCAAGCCCTCCTTCCGATTCATTTCATCTCGTAGCTGCTTTTATAAAGCACACTAACACTTCCCTGTGCGAGGACGGGCCTCAAAGCTTTATTTAAAGAGTGGAGTTCTGCTTCTTTGTTTTTTGATGTTTTATTTGCCACACTAGAAGGTATAGCCAACAGTGATCTCAGCAGGAACATCCATAGGCACTGTCCCAGCACCATGGGTACAAACAGAGAGAGGCTTGTCACTGTCCCAGCACAGAGCTGAGTGCCACAGACACCGCACCATGGATACAAACAGAGAGGCTTGTCACTGTCCCAGCACCATGGATACAAACAGAGAGAGGCTTGTCACTGTCCCAGCACCATGGCTACAAACAGAGAGAGGCTTGTCACTGTCCCAGCACCATGGATACAAGCAGAGAGGGGCTTGTCACTGTCCCAGCACCATGGCTACAAACAGAGAGAGGTTTGTCACTGTCCCAGCACCATGGATACAAACAGAGAGAGGCTTGTCACTGTCCCAGCACCATGGCTACAAACAGAGAGAGGCTTGTCACTGTCCCAGCACCATGGATACAAGCAGAGAGAGGCTTGTCACTGTCCCAGCACCATGGATACAAACAGAGAGAGGCTTGTCACTGTCCCAGCACCATGGCTACAAACAGAGAGAGGCTTGTCACTGTCCCAGCACCATGGATACAAACAGAGAGAGGCTTGTCACTGTCCCAGCACCATGGCTACAAACAGAGAGAGGCTTGTCACTGTCCCAGCACCATGGCTACAAACAGAGAGAGGCTTGTCACTGTCCCAGCACCATGGATACAAACAGAGAGAGGCTTGTCACTGTCCCAGCACCATGGATACAAACAGAGAGAGGCTTGTCACTGTCCCAGCACCATGGCTACAAACAGAGAGAGGCTTGTCACTGTCCCAGCACCATGGATACAAGCAGAGAGGGGCTTGTCACTGTCCCAGCACCATGGATACAAGCAGAGAGGGGCTTGTCACTGTCCCAGCACCATGGATACAAGCAGAGAGAGGCTTGTCACTGTCCCAGCACCATGGATACAAGCAGAGAGGGGCTTGTCACTGTCCCAGCACCATGGATACAAACAGAGAGAGGCTTGTCACTGTCCCAGCACCATGGATACAAACAGAGAGAGGCTTGTCACTGTCCCAGCACCATGGATACAAACAGAGAGAGGCTTGTCACTGTCCCAGCACCATGGCTACAAACAGAGAGAGGCTTGTCACTGTCCCAGCACCATGGATACAAGCAGAGAGGGGCTTGTCACTGTCCCAGCACCATGGATACAAGCAGAGAGGGGCTTGTCACTGTCCCAGCACCATGGATACAAGCAGAGAGAGGCTTGTCACTGTCCCAGCACCATGGATACAAGCAGAGAGGGGCTTGTCACTGTCCCAGCACCATGGATACAAACAGAGAGAGGCTTGTCACTGTCCCAGCACCATGGATACAAGCAGAGAGGGGCTTGTCACTGTCCCAGCACCATGGCTACAAGCAGAGAGGGGCTTGTCACTGTCCCAGCACCATGGATACAAACAGAGAGAGGCTTGTCACTGTCCCAGCACCATGGCTACAAACAGAGAGAGGCTTGTCACTGTCCCAGCACCATGGATACAAGCAGAGAGAGGCTTGTCACTGTCCCAGCACCATGGGTACAAACAGAGAGAGGCTTGTCACTGTCCCAGCACCATGGATACAAGCAGAGAGGGGCTTGTCACTGTCCCAGCACCATGGCTACAAACAGAGAGAGGCTTGTCACTGTCCCAGCACCATGGCTACAAACAGAGAGAGGCTTGTCACTGTCCCAGCACCATGGATACAAACAGAGAGAGGCTTGTCACTGTCCCAGCACCATGGATACAAACAGAGAGAGGCTTGTCACTGTCCCAGCACCATGGATACAAACAGAGAGAGGCTTGTCACTGTCCCAGCACCATGGCTACAAACAGAGAGAGGCTTGTCACTGTCCCAGCACCATGGCTACAAACAGAGAGAGGCTTGTCACTGTCCCAGCACAGAGCTGAGTGCCACAGACACCGCACCATGGATACAAACAGAGAGGCTTGTCACTGTCCCAGCACCATGGCTACAAACAGAGAGAGGCTTGTCACTGTCCCAGCACCATGGATACAAACAGAGAGAGGCTTGTCACTGTCCCAGCACCATGGCTACAAACAGAGAGAGGCTTGTCACTGTCCCAGCACCACGGGTACAAACAGAGAGAGGCTTGTCACTGTCCCAGCACCATGGCTACAAACAGAGAGAGGCTTGTCACTGTCCCAGCACCATGGCTACAAACAGAGAGAGGCTTGTCACTGTCCTAGCACCATGGCTACAAACAGAGAGAGGCTTGTCACTGTCCCAGCACCATGGCTACAAACAGAGGGAGGCTTGTCACTGTCCCAGCACAGAGCTGAGTGCCACAGACACCGCACCATGGATACAAACAGAGAGGCTTGTCACTGTCCCAGCACCATGGATACAAACAGAGAGAGGCTTGTCACTGTCCCAGCACCATGGCTACAAACAGAGAGAGGCTTGTCACTGTCCCAGCACCATGGGTACAAACAGAGAGAGGCTTGTCACTGTCCCAGCACCACGGGTACAAACAGAGAGAGGCTTGTCACTGTCCCAGCACCATGGCTACAAACAGAGAGAGGCTTGTCACTGTCCCAGCACCATGGCTACAAACAGAGAGAGGCTTGTCACTGTCCCAGCACCATGGCTACAAACAGAGAGGCTTGTCACTGTCCTAGCACCATGGATACAAACAGAGAGAGGCTTGTCACTGTCCCAGCACCATGGATACAAACAGAGAGAGGCTTGTCACTGTCCCAGCACCATGGCTACAAACAGAGAGAGGCTTGTCACTGTCCCAGCACCATGGCTACAAACAGAGAGGCTTGTCACTGTCCCAGCACAGAGCTGAGTGCCACAGACACCGCACCATGGCTACAAACAGAGAGAGGCTTGTCACTGTCCCAGCACCATGGATACAAACAGAGAGAGGCTTGTCACTGTCCCAGCACCATGGCTACAAACAGATAGAGGCTTGTCACTGTCCCAGCACAGAGCTGAGTGCCACAGACACCGCACCATGGATACAAACAGAGAGGCTTGTCACTGTCCCAGCACCATGGCTACAAACAGAGAGAGGCTTGTCACTGTCCCAGCACAGAGCTGAGTGCCACAGACACCGCACCATGGATACAAACAGATGTATTAAGGGAGGGCACTAAACCAGACCCTTTAATGTTTAGAAAATGGAGAGATGTTGACAGACCTCATCGAAGATTTACATTATTGTCAGTCTAAATAAACGTGTCAACACAGCTATCAGGTGAGATTAGGGGAGGGATTTAACTTGCTTATGTGGGGGGCATCTTGAAAGCCAGCAGTCTCACAATCAGGTGAGATTAGGGGAGGGATTTAACTTGCTTATGTGGGGGGGGGGCATCTCGAAAGACAGCAGTCTCACAATCAGGTGAGATTAGGGGAGGGATTTAACTTGCTTATGTGAGAGGCATCTCGAAAGCCAGCAGTCTCACAATCAGGTGAGATTAGGGGAGGGATTTAATTTGCTTATGTGGGGGGCATCTTGAAAGCCAGCAGTCTCACAATCAGGTGAGATTAGGGGAGGTATTTAACTTGCTCATGTGAGAGGCATCTTGAAAGCCAGCAGTCTCACAATCAGGTGAGATTAGGGGAGGGATTTAACTTGCTTATGTGGGGGGGCATCTCGAAAGCCAGCAGTCTCACAATCAGGTGGTCTCCTGAGCTGCCATTCTGGAGGTCATTTCCCAGCAGACTTCCAATTAAACCAATGGTCATCCTTCCCTGGTCAATTCAAACTCACAACAGCTGGCCACGGTGGTGACCCTGCTCTACACTCCATTGACAGTGTTACGGCAGGTGTTTAGTCCCGGCCATCCTATTGACAGTGTTATGGCAGGTTAATAATGTTCTGGAGCTCATTGTAGCCTGATGCCCGATGCTCCATCACTAGTGTGAAGGCATATCCCTGTTATTTAGGATATTGTGTTATATATATATATATATATATATATATATTTGTTTGCTTGTTTTGTGATTTCACATCGGTAATTGGTAGATGCTAATTGCAAAGACGCTGAGCGGGATCCCATCGGGGCTTGCTGTTTAGAGATCGGAAACACCGCCCTCCCTTGACAGGTCCAGGGCTGAGAGAGAGAGAGAGAGAGAGAGAGAGAGAGAGAGAGAGAGAGAGAGAGAGAGAGAGAGAGAGAGAGAGAGAGAATACGTCTCTCTCTCTATATGTCCAGATATAGTATTGTGTTTGATTGTATTTATTACTGTATACTTTGTATAATAACATGCATTTTTTTTAAATACCTGTAACTGCTTTGGCAGAACCCTGGTTATTATTATTATTATTATTATTATTATTTATTTCTTAGCAGACGCCCTTATCCAGGGCGACTTACAGTTGTTACAAAATATCACAGTACAAAGTATCGTATTATAAAAGATCACATTACAAGTTATCAAATTCAAACTGGCTTTATTAGCATGACAGGAGTGATCCAGTGTTGCCAAAGCATTTCAACACACGCTACATCACATAAAATATAATGTTAATGTATTCCCTTAACAGAATGTATAAAATTTCACATCTTTAATTATCTAGTCCTGTGTGAACAACTGTTTAATTTTACCTTCCCAAGATGGCGCTTGGGCTATACCACTCGCATCAGTGCGCAGATACGAGTTATGAAAGCGACCAGCAGTACCAGCGCCATCCCCGGCCCCGCGATCTCTCCAGCTGATGCTCTTTGTTAACTCGTTTCTGTGTCCAGACTCAAAGTCAAACCCAGCAATGCTGTCGGCCAGGAGAGCGCTGCTTGTGGGCTTGAGGAGCGCGGCGGTGACGCGCCGCGGATGCGCTGGCTCCACGGTCCCGGTAGACGACGTTGTGAACGGACTGACCGAGGAACAGATACAGGTAAGGAACCGGGGCGAAGGGCAGCGAGGGAGCGGGGAAGCGGACTGCAGAGGCCGGGGCACAGCGCTCGGCAAAGCAGTGATTTGTGAGAGTGTAGGGAGCACAACGCGGTCACATGGATTATGTGCAATAATAATAATAACAATTCGTTAATGTTTCCGTATAGAGGACGGTAACTAACATTACCAGCCGTGCTAATCTAGGCACTCCGTTCACAGCTCTCCTGAACCAAATGATCATCTGCATCTTAACGATGAGCTGTAGTGTAAATCCGCGGTCTTCCCCCAGCACCGTAACCCTCGCACTGAACCCCTGTGCAGTTTAAAGGCTGGCTGAATTGTGTATCCTTTGTAATAAGGGGTGGGATTCTGCTTCCACTTCTGATTGGCTGCTCCCTCTGTGATGTCACAACCTCGGTTTTTGAGTTCAGCAAAAGGTTCCTGACCTTGACCGTGACCTCTTCAGTGAGCACCGCTATTGGTGAAGGTTAGGATCCAATCAGCTGCTACAACTGGAAGGCATCAGTTAGCAGTTTTTAAAAAGCTTTCTTGAGAAAGAAAACTAATTTGTTCAAGGATCTTCATTGTCACGTGTTTCAGTCTCAATTCTTAACCCCAGGTGTGGAAAGAATGACACCTGTAGAATGTTTATGAGCCTGTATGTGCATTCCGAATGGTAAAGGATTGCAGATTACTGTACTGCTGGTCTTTTTGAATGATTGTTTTCAATATCTCACATTGATATTTTTGATATTCTGTGCTTGTTAAATACATTAGCCTTGGTGTTTGTTTATACTGCAGGTGTATGGAAAATGTTGTTTTTTTTTGTTCACATTTATTCAGGGTTAGAAAGTCACACTAGCCTTGAACCCGTGTTTAAGTAAAGAGTCTGAGCAGCCAAGCCCCTGCTAATTGTGCTCTGAGCTGATCACAGTTATCACAGCAGGAAGAAGTCTCACCTCAGTCTGGTTTGCCGTTAGCAGGAGATGCTGAAATTCTTGGCAGCAGATTATTTCAATAATAATTAGAGAGATCTTCTGAAACCCAGGATTGTATGCAGGTCTAGTGTGAGACGCACACACGCACGCATGCACACACGCACACGCACGCACACACACACACACACACACACGCGCACACGCACGCACACACACACACACACACACACACACACACACGCACGCACACACGCACACACACATGTGATTCCTAAAAACACAAGTAACAGCAATCTCATTGGAGAGATCTGATTGTGAACGTTTACAAATGCTCCAGTGTGTTCCAGTATAAATGTGTTGCTCATTAAATCTGTTTCCTGTTGTGTCATCTTCGTGCAGCTCAGACAAACCATCCACAGATTCTGTCAGGAGCAGCTGGCGCCCAAAGCCCAGGAGATCGACAAGAACAACGAGTTCAGAGAGATGAGGGTGAGCTGCGCTGGTTAAACTCGCCTCTCTGTCTGCTGGCACTGCTGCGTGTGCAGTGCCAGCTGGAGCACTGGAAAGAGAACGAACACCATGCAGTGCAGTCTGCTACACTCATCTGGGTGTTTTGTTGGCTTTAGTAAAACTGCAGTTTGGATCATTGAAGTATTGCAATTTTCTCCCTCTTCCCCTCTCCCTCTCTCTCCTCCTCTCCCTCTCCCTCTCTCTCTCTCTTCCCCTCTCCCTCTCCTCTCTCTGTCTGTCCCTCTTCCCCTCTCCCTCCCTCTCTCTCTCTCTCTTCCCCTCTCCCTCTCCCTCTCCTCCCTCTCCCTCTCCCTCTTCCCCTCTCCCTCTCTCCCCCTCTCTCCCTCTCTCTCTTCTCCTCTCCCTCCCTCTCTTCTCTCTTTCTCACTCTCAGGAGTTTTGGAAGAAGCTTGGTGATCTTGGAGTCCTTGGAATAACCGCTCCCGGTGAGTGACAATGTTGTGGCCACTTTATTAGGAACACCCTGTGTTATGGGGGAACAGGTCAGGTGATGAAATCAGCAGAAATGGGAGTGCAGCGAGTGATGAGGTATTGAATGCTAACGTGAGGTAAGAGTTAAAGCTGTGTTTAGGGGTGTATTACGCTTGTGTTGTGACCTTGCTGTCCCCAGCGGAGTTCGGCGGCTCTGCGATGGGCTACCTGGATCACGTGATCGTGATGGAGGAGATCTCCCGCGTCTCTGCCGCGGTGGGGCTCAGCTACGGGGCGCACTCCAACCTGTGTGTCAACCAGCTGGTGCGCAACGGCAGCCAGGCCCAGAAAGAGAAGTACCTGCCCAAGGTGAGACACACACACACACGCACGCACGCACGCACGCACGCACACACACACACACACACACACACACACGGCAGCCAGGCCCAGAAAGAGAAGTACCTGCCCAAGGTGACACACACACACACACACACACACACACACACACACACACACACACACGGCAGCCAGGCCCAGAAAGAGAAGTACCTGCCCAAGGTGAGAGACACACACACACACACACACACACACACACACACACACGGCAGCCAGGCCCAGAAAGAGAAGTACCTGCCCAAGGTGAGACACACACACACACACACACACACACGGCAGCCAGGCCCAGAAACAGAAGTACCTGCCCAAGGTGAGACACACACACACACACACACACACACGGCAGCCAGGCCCAGAAAGAGAAGTACCTGCCCAAGGTGAGAGACACACACACACACACACACACACACACAGACAGGGTTACTGCACACACAGAGACCTCATTCAGTTCTGATTTACTATCTTCTTTCTTTTTTCCCAGCTCCTGAGTGGAGAGCATGTGGGTGCCCTGGCTATGAGCGAGCCCAATGCGGGCTCTGACGTTGTCTCTATGAAACTGAAAGCAGTGAAGAAAGGTGAGTGGGGCTCACTGTGTTAATTGGCAAGCTCTCAGATCCCTGGTACAGCACTGAGTTCTCTACACTAGACTGTATTGAATTAGCTGGCTCTCAGATCCCTGGTACAGCACTGAGTTCTCTATACTAGACTGTATTGAATTAGCTGGCTCTCAGATCCCCGATACAGCACTGAGTTCTCTACACTAGACTGTATTGAATGTGTCTGTGTTCTCAGCCCCCCCTCCACTGGGCCCTGTGTATTGAATGTGTCTGTGCTCTCCAGGGGATCACTATGTGCTGAATGGTAATAAGTTCTGGATCACGAACGGGCCGGAGGCAGATGTTCTGATCGTTTACGCCAAGACAGAGCCGTCCGCCAACGCACAGGGGATCACAGCCTTCATCCTGGAGAAGGTGGGCACTGGGAGGGACTGGGGGGAACTGCAGCCCTGTAGCACTACAATTTTGGGTGTCCACATAGAAAATGGTACTGCTTAGGCACTGGTGATGTCCATGTGTCTGCCTGCCTGCCACGCTCTTCACAGTGGACCGGGGGACTGCCTGAACGTTCACCTCATCTTCTCAAAGCTTGTATCACAGGCTGCTTGCCTCCTTTCCGATTGCGTTGCTAATTCTTTACAGTTTGAACCTATATAAGATTATGAGGGACGTCTCTGTGTGTGGAATGAGGTCAAAGGTCATTGAAATGAAGTGCAGGACAGATGCAGGCCGAGACAGGTTGTCCACACACACAGTTTTCCAGCGTTGTCCTGTATTTCCTTCCCACAGGGAATGTCAGGGTTCAGCACAGCTCAGAAGCTGGACAAGCTGGGAATGAGGGGCTCCAGCACCTGTGAGCTGATCTTTGAGGACTGCAAAGTGCCCGGTGAGGAAGGGGTTAACTCCCTGTGCTCAGTAACATGAGGAAGCCTCTATAAGAATACATGTCTGTGCCTGGCAACTGGAACTGAAGAACAGCTTCTGAACTCAGGCACCTAAACCTTAAAAAAAACAGTATTGCAATACTTCACAAAACTTTCCAAAAAGGTAGCAGGGCAGCAAAACAATGCATGTAGTGGAATTTACTGCTTCGCCTTTCATTTTGCACACTGAAGTGTTGTGGCTTCTGAATGTTTTCCCATGCAGGGATGGAAATAAGACTACCATTGCATAGCAGTTTCACCCACTCCAGGTTTTACTACAAGCTTGATTAGCCCCAGTGTTTAGGTAACAAGCACAGTTGTGTCTTGTTAAGCTCATAGTAAAACCAGGAAGGGATCAAATTGCTGTGCAATGGGAGTCTTATTCCCATCTCTACAATGTGTCGGCACGCCTTGTTGTTTCAGAGCAGAGCATGTTGGGTCACCTGAACAAAGGCGTGTACGTGCTGATGAGTGGCCTGGACCTGGAGAGGCTGGTGCTGTCAGCAGGACCTCTAGGGTAAAGAACAGCTCGGCGGGCCAGGTTCAGTGAGGGGGGTCGGGTCTCATGAGGGAGGTGGGGTTCGGGGGTTGGTGAGGGAGGTGGGGGTCGGGGCTTGGTGAGGGAGGTGGGGGTCGATGAGGGAGGTGGGGGTCGGGGCTCGGTGAGGAAGGTGGGGGTCGGTGACAGAGGTGGGGGTCGGGGCTCGGTGATGGAGGTGGGGTTCGGGGGTTGTTGAGAGAGGTGGGGGTCAGTGATGGATGTGGGGTTCGGGGGTTGGTGAGGGATGTGGGGTTCGGGGGTTGGTGAGGGAGGTGGGGTTCGGGCGTTGGTGAGGGAGGTGAGGTTCGGGGGTTGGTGAGGGAGGTGGGGGTGGGGGTCGGGGCTCGGTGAGGGAGGTGCAGATAGCTGAAAATGTCATTTTCCTCTACCTCTCAGGATCATGCAGGCGGTCATGGATCACTCCATCCCCTACATGCACGTCAGAGAGGCTTTCGGGCAGAAGATCGGACACTTCCAGGTAGGAGCAGCCACGCATCCAGGGCAAGGGAACAGGGCAGCACGTGCATTCACCTGATCTGAAGCGCTGGGGGTTTGGGACAGGCTGTGTGCTGGCGTGCTGTACGCTGTGTTCATGCTGATCTCCGCTGTGTTCATGCTGATCTCCGCTGTGTGCTGGCGTGCTGTGTTCATGCTGATCTCCGCTGTGTTCATGCTGATCTCCGCTGTGTGCTGGCGTGCTGTGTTCATGCAGATCTCCGCTGTGTGCTGGCGTGCTGTGTTCATGCTGATCTCCGCTGTGTGCTGGCGTGCTGTGTTCATGCTGATCTCCGCTGTGTGCTGGCGTGCTGTGTGCTGGCGTGCTGTGTTCATGCTGATCTCCGCTGTGTGCTGGCGTGCTGTGTGCTGGCGTGCTGTGTTCATGCTGATCTCCGCTGTGTTCATGCTGATCTCCGCTGTGTTCATGCTGATCTCCGCTGTGTTCATGCTGATCTCCGCTGTGTGCTGTACGCTGTGTTCATGCTGATCTCCGCTGTGTGCTGGCGTGCTGTGTTCATGCTGATCTCCGCTGTGTTCATGCTGATCTCCGCTGTGTGCTGGCGTGCTGTGTTCATGCTGATCTCCGCTGTGTGCTGGCGTGCTGTGTTCATGCTGATCTCCGCTGTGTGCTGGCGTGCTGTACGCTGTATTGATTCTCTACAATGTGTTCATTCTTCTGTTTTGCTGTCCCAGCTGTTACAAGGGAAGATGGCTGACATGTACACCCGCCTCAGCTCTTGCAGACAGTATGTGTACAACGTGGCGCGAGCCTGCGACAGGGGGCACTTCAGCTCCAAGGTGAGACCCCGATAACAAAGAGGGGTACACACAGGGGAGGAGGGGCTCTGTTACAGTATAGAGGGGTACAGATTGAGGGAGAGTTGGGGGCTCTGTTACAGTATAGAGGGGTACAGATTGAGGGAGAGTCGGGGGCTGTGTTACAGTATAGAGGGGTACAGATTGAGGGAGAGTTGGGGGCTCTGTTACAGTATAGAGGGGTACAGATTGAGGGAGAGTTGGGGGCTCTGTTACAGTATAGAGGGGTACAGATTGAGGGAGAGTTGGGGGCTCTGTTACAGTATAGAGGGGTACAGATTGAGGGAGAGTTGGGGGCTCTGTTACAGTATAGAGGGGTACAGATTGAGGGAGAGTTGGGGGCTCTGTTACAGTGTGGTTTAATGTAGACAGTGCAATAGAGAAACAGGATCACTTCTCTGTTTGTCCCCACAGGACTGTGCTGGAGTGATTCTGTACGCTGCAGAAACAGCAACTCAAGTAGCACTTGATGGAATTCAGTGTCTCGGTAAGTGGCTGCTAATATCTATTTATTTATTTAAAAGCATCAAACGCGTTGACAGTCCTAATACGATTCGTAACCCTAAATTATATGAAGAGTATCAGAATCTGGGAACATATTGAGAGCCGTCCATCTTTATATGAAGGAGCAGCCTTGAGGGGCGTCCCGTCCATCTTTATATGAAGGGACCAGCCTTGAGGAGCGTCCCGTCCATCTTTATATGAAGGGACAAGCCTTGAGGAGCGTCCCGTCCATCTTTATATGAAGGGACCAGCCTTGAGGGGCGTCCCGTCCATCTTTATATGAAGGGACCAGCCTTGAGGGGCGTCCCGTCCATCTTTATATGAAGGGACAAGCCTTGAGGGGCGTCCCGTCCATCTTTATATGAAGGGACCAGCCTTGAGGGGCGTCCCGTCCATCTTTATATGAAGGGACAAGCCTTGAGGGGCGTCCCGTCCATCTTTATATGAAGGGACCAGCCTTGAGGGGTGTCCCGTCCATCTTTATATGAAGGGACCAGCCTTGAGGGGCGTCCCGTCCATCTTTATATGAAGGGACCAGCCTTGAGGGGCGTCCCGTCCATCTTTATATGAAGGGACCAGCCTTGAGGGGCGTCCCGTCCATCTCTATATGAAGGGACCAGCCTTGAGGGGCGTCCCGTCCATCTTTATATGAAGGGACCAGCCTTGACAGGCTTCTTCTCGTTCCCAGACTGCTCTTGTGCTCTTGTGTTGAGTCAGCATCACAGGCAGGTTCATTGTGCTCTCGTTTCTTTTGAAGTGTCGTGCACGAGGAGGTTAGCATACTAGTAAACAACAAGGCCTTCAGAATCTTTACCTGCGAGATCGCTGCCCTTAAACAAATCATCGCTGTTAGACACCGCTACCTCCGGGACAAAATACCTCAAATACATCCGCCTTCTCAGGAACTTGTTTCGCTTTTCTTTCATTGCTCTCTTCTGCGGTAGTTTCCATGGTTTGTCGTAGTGATGTCATGTTTGTTTTTTTGAGAAGCTGTGACTCGGCCTGTGATTGGTTGTAATATACTTCCTAATTGTTCTCCTCCCCTCTTGTCCCAGGTGGGAACGGCTACATCAATGACTACCCGATGGGGCGCTTCCTGCGCGATGCCAAGCTGTACGAGATCGGAGCCGGGACCAGCGAGGTCCGCAGACTGATCATCGGCAGGGCTTTCAACGCCATGTACAAATAAAGAGAGCCAGGGCTCAATACACAGGACCTGTGATCAGGGCTCCAAACCTGCAGCTCCTGCACCCAGTCCTGGGTTCACAGCGTTGAGCAGAATCTCTTCCTTCAGCTGATTTCTTTTAAGGAAAGTTGCTATAATTGTATCACTTTGTTACTACTGGACAGAAATGTTTCTAATGTAAAATCTGTAAAAAAGCATTTGTCAGGCTCCACGATTTGCTCAAAGGAACAGTCCAAGTTAATGATAATTATATATTAAGTTTGACCTTGACTTTACCATGGCTTATTATGCTGGTCTTCCTCTCCTTGGGTCTCTCTAATCAGCTGTGCAGGATACTGATTGGGTTGTTGGGATTGCTGATCAGAAACACTAAGTCTCTAAATGGGACTGCTAGAGTGCTGTGCGAATGGGAATTACAGGTGTATGAATCCTGTGCCCTGTTCCTCAGTGTCATTAATGATCATTATGATCAGGTAACACATATTACACAGTACTGCATCAGGACCATTTCATGAATCAGGACCCTGGATCCGGGACCTCCTATTGCAGAGCACTTTCACCTGTTCCAGGTGTTAATACACGCTTGATTAGCCACAGTTTGTAACAAGCTCAGGTGCGTCTTATTAAACTCATGTACAGGATTTACACTCTCACTGATGCTCTCGGCACATCCACAAGCCTGCCTTGTTGTCTAGCCAGCTTGTTTGCTTTCATTCCTCACGGGTTTTAGCTGCATGATCACACTGCGTCCTCCCACACTGCTCTGTCCAATGCCTTCCATCCACAGCACAGTCCTGTGTAGAGACCTCCGCACTTACAGCTGCTGGCCACCAGAGGTCACACCTCGCAGCTGCGGCCAATAGCGTCAGCAGCACGAATGTTGTTTTAATTGATTCTTAATATTATTGCATGATTTTATTATGATGAATGCCACCCACATGAATGCACATATAGAGAGATAGATAGAGAGATAGATAGAGAGATATAGAGATATATATATATATATATATATAGAGAGAGAGAGAGCGAGAGAGAGAGAGATATAGATATATATATATATAGAGAGAGATATATAGATAGAGATATATATATAGAGAGATATATAATTCAACACAGGAGCGGCCAAACCCAGAGTCTGAATGATTGCAAACAGCAGGGAAAGAAGCTGAATGAAATGTAAAGAAAAAGTGCATTCATTTGAAGCCATTTACTGCTCGATGAATGGTCAGCTTTTCCAGAAAAATAACACTGTTGACTAAAAAGAGTAATACAATTCAAGCTAGTTTGCCATCAAAGGAGTGCTGCACATCTATTAAAAGCTGTTTCCTCTTACCAGCATGAGCAGTGCTGCTGTGTGCTGGGGAGATGTGTGTTCACTGCTTGTTTAAATATTTGATATCTCCTGTTTCATTGAAAGGACTAGAACAGTAGTTCATTGTAGTATTATGATGATTATTATTAGTAGTATTCTTTACCAGCTGCAGTAAGGATCTCTAAGGCACTCTCAAGCTGTTATCAGGGTTGATCTCCTTTCAAACAATAGGAGTGAATTAAAGACTGGATATCTATACCCCAGATTTAAAGCAATCTATCTATCCCTGTGTATACTTTGTGCTGAGTGTGTGACACATAAGACGACAGTTACTTAATAAAAACAAGTTGGAAATGTCAGCTCTTCAGAGGCAGAACGCAGCATTTGTGAAAACAAACAACGTTTCTATTGCTCTCTGTGCACAGCTTGAAGATATAACACACACACAGCGTTTCTATTGTTCTGTGCAGAGCTTGAAGATATAACACACACACAGCGTTTCTATTGCTCTGTGCAGAGCTTGAAGATATAACACACACACAGCGTTTCTATTGCTCTGTGCAGAGCTTGAAGATATAACACACACACAGCGTTTCTATTGCTCTGTGCAGAGCTTGAAGATATAACACACACACAGCGTTTCTATTGCTCTGTGTGCAGAGCTTGAAGATATAACACACACACAGCGTTTCTATTGCTCTGTGCAGAGCTTGAAGATATAACACACACACACAGCGTTTCTATTGCTCTGTGTGTGCAGAGCTTGAAGATATAACACACACACAGCGTTTCTATTGCTCTGTGTGTGCAGAGCTTGAAGATATAACACACACACAGCGTTTCTATTGCTCTCTGTGTGTGCAGAGCTTGAAGATATAACACACACACAGCGTTTCTATTGCTCTGTGCAGAGCTTGAAGATATAACACACACACAGCGTTTCTATTGCTCTGTGCAGAGCTTGAAGATATAACACACACACAGCGTTTCTATTGCTCTGTGTGTGCAGAGCTTGAAGATATAACACACACACAGCGTTTCTATTGCTCTCTGTGTGTGCAGAGCTTGAAGATATAACACACACACAGCGTTTCTATTGCTCTGTGCAGAGCTTGAAGATACAACACACACACAGCGTTTCTATTGCTCTGTGTGCTGAAGCGCTTGAAGATATAACACACACACAGCGTTTCTATTGCTCTGTGTGTGCACAGCTTGAAGATATAACACACACACAGCGTTTCTGTTGCTCTGTGTGCTGAAGCGCTTGAAGATATAACACACACACAGCGTTTCTATTGCTCTGTGTGTGCAGAGCTTGAAGATATAACACACACACAGCGTTTCTATTGCTCTGTGTGCTGAAGCGCTTGAAGATATAACACACACACAGCGTTTCTATTGCTCTGTGTGTGCACAGCTTGAAGATATAACACACACACAGCGTTTCTATTGCTCTGTGTGTGCAGAGCTTGAAGATATAACACACATACAGCGTTTCTATTGCTCTCTGTGTGTGCAGAGCTTGAAGATATAACACACACACAGCGTTTCTATTGCTCTGTGTGTGCACAGCTTGAAGATATAACACACACACAGCGTTTCTATTGCTCTGTGTGTGCAGAGCTTGAAGATATAACACACATACAGCGTTTCTGTTGCTCTCTGTGCTGAAGCGCTTGAAGATGGCAGCCCGGGGGATAGGGGGGCTCTGCTCTGCATGAATAGGATAAACTGCAGGGCCGGAGCCCCTCCTTTATAAAGTAGTAGTGTCGCTCTATGCTATGGAAGGACTTGCAGTAGAGAACAGTCGCACTCGCATCGCAAGCACCAAACTGCAGGTGACTGCTGCTTCTGAACCGGGACCTCGGCAGAGCTCACAGGGATGGAAAGAAGACTCCGATTGCATAGCGGTTTCACCCATCGCAGCTTTTAATGCGCGCTCGAATAGCCACAGCGTAGAGGTAACAAGCTCAGGTGAGTCTTATTAAGTTCATAGTGAAACCAGGAATGGATCACACGGCTATGCAACGGGAGTCTTATTTCCACCCGGGCTCACCACTGCTTTAGAGTCTAGAACACGGAACCCTAAAAGCCAACTGTAAAGAACCTGTCAATATCTACAAGTTATATAGCATCGAGAAGCGCGTCCTCAGAATTCATGCCAGTTCATAACTTAAACAACGAGTGTTGATCTGCTGCGTTTCAAAGTGTGTGATTGTTACCAGCTGCGTGTTTATAACGCAGCACAATGCTGTTCCCCAGACTAGTGTCCTTGCTGTGCTGTGTATGAATCCATGTCGATATCTGATGCCTTGCTGTGCTGTGTATGAATCCATGTCGATATCTGATGCCTTGCTGTGCTGTGTATGAATCCATGTCGATATCTGATGCCTTGCTGTGCTGTGTATGAATCCATGTCGATATCTGATGCCTTGCTGTGCTGTGTATGAATCCATGTCGATATCTGATGCCTTGCTGTGCTGTGTATGAATCCATGTCGATATCTGATGCCTTGCTGTGCTGTGTATGAATCCATGTCGATATCTGATGCCTTGCTGTGCTGTGAATGAATCCATGTCGATATCTGATGCCTTGCTGTGCTGTGTATGAATCCATGTCGATATCTGATGCCTTGCTGTGCTGTGTATGAATCCATGTCGATATCTGATGCCTTGCTGTGCTGTGTATGAATCCATGTCGATATCTGATGCCTTGCTGTGCTGTGTATGAATCCATGTCGATATCTGATGCCTTGCTGTGCTGTGTATGAATCCATGTCGATATTTGATCCCAGCACCCTCTTGATCAGAGTTGAATGTAGCATCGCTTTTTTTTTTTTCGTATCAGTTATTTGTATTGCAGGATTACGGAGCCCGGGAGGGGACATGAGGTAAAATAATATCTCTCTTTTCCACGAGCTATCTATTTTTTCTGTCATGTCCCCTCTCTGACTCCGTACAGGATCGAGTACCAGCACAGCAAAATAAATAAATAAATAAATAAATAAATAAATAAATAAATATTGAGAAACAAACTGTGTGCATGTCGCTTTAAGAAGCTCCATGTTTTCCTAACATGTGATCCGATCACACAGAGAGAGGATGATGCAGTTATGTAAAAACACGCATCGTGAAAGTGCGTGTGTGTCAGTTCTGGTGTTTCTTTACTGCACGATATTTTTCTGCTTTTGAACGGATTTAAAGAAGACCGAATCCCCTGGAAAGCGGTAGATTTAGAGAGCGAGCCACCGCCTGCACATTTTCATATTAATATCTGCGATGTGTTTATATAGATGCGGAATGTGTGAACAGTCAGCACAGCTGCTGTGAAGCCGCGGATTCCCTCGTCTGGCAGGAGTGGCGGAGCGACAGGAGTGGTTGTGGAAACTCGCCTTCTTTCGGATTTACTTCTTCGGATGGGTGGCTTTGGAAAAGGATACTAAAAGTGGACTTGTCTGATTCTTCATCTTCATCTTCATCATCACCATCTTCGTCTGTTTATTTTGTTAGTATTTTCGGTGCTGTGTGGAGAGAGGGAGAGGGAGAGGGAGGAAGGAGGGAGAGAGTCGACCCGGTAATTCAGTGACATACTACGGGTGCAGTTAAATATTCAGGATTACTGCAGCAGTACAGTCAAAATAAAACTGCCCTGAGCGAGTACCGTCCACTACCATCCCAAACAAACCACAGGAAAAACAGCGAGGTGATGATGACTTGACAGTTTATAATATCCACGAACAACAAGACAAGGCTGTCGGACCGCTGGCTCGTTACATTTCATTTACAGTGTCGCCCTGCTCGCACAAGGTATTTCAAACACGATAGGCTTTGTTTTACTTTACTTCTTTATCAGAAATGATGTGTATTTTTTATATAATAATATTATTATTATTTTCTTTTTGTGTTGAACGTGTTTACGTCAAATAATATACGTCGTGTATATGTGTGTGTGTGTGTGTGTGGACGGGGTTGCTTTGTAATACTGTGAAGATGCAACGCGTGGGTTTGCTGGTGGTGGGTTTTCGTTTTATCACGAAGTAAGTAAAGTGGGGGTTCCAGCGTGTTTTGCTGTGTTTGGGAGGAGGGTGGGGGGGGGGGCGGATTCGGGATGGCAATGACATGTTTTGACACTTTGACTTGGGCCGAGCTTTGCTCTGTGTGTGTGTGTGTTTCTGCCCCTGTGTGTGTGTGTGTGTGTGTGTGTGTGTTTCTGCCCCTGTGTGTGTGTGTGTGTGTGTGTTTCTGCCCCTGTGTGTGTGTGTGTGTGTGTGTGTGTGTGTGTGTTTCTGCCCCTGTCTGTGTGTGTGTGTGTGTGTGTTTCTGCCCCTGTCTGTGTGTGTGTGTGTGTGTGTTTCTGCCCCTCTCTGTGTGTGGACGTGTGGACACGCGTCTTATTGACCTGCTCTATGACGTGTGGCACTGGCACGGAGCGAGTGGGCTTTTAAAAACGCAAGGGCGGCCGCGTTTCCACTACAGATGGAAGCAACTTCTAGAAACGGCGCCGCCTGAGCTTGCCTGTGTGCTGGAATCACAGAAAGGAGGTTGCTGTTCGTGTTGTTTTTTGTCCAGAAAATAACGGAATAATAATAATCATAATAATCATAATAATAATAATAATAATAATAATAATCATAATACACTTTTTCATGTAAATATTTGCTCTCTAAATTCGTCGTTGCTTGTAGGCATAGTGGAAATACAACAAAGATGAAAAGGACATCACATAAACTAACACTTTGTATTTGGTGATACACATTTGCAGTGTCGTCCGCCGCCTCTCTCCTTTTGTACGCGGGGGGTGCGGAGGGGGATTCGCTACGGACACAGCAGGGGCTAGAAGATGAAAGGCGGGCAGTGTGTGTGAGAGAGACTCTGTGCGATTTTGTCAGATCTTCCAAGATATAACTTTGACACCGTTAGGAAATGACACACTTCCTTACAAAAAAAGCAACGTTTTTTCTTTTTTTTTCTGAAGATTCCACTACAAGTAGAACCGTTCTTAGTCTCTGCATGCGCATGCGCACACACACAGCACACCTGCCCAGGCAGCCTCGTCTCCAGCACACGTGGTTCATTACGCAGCGTAAAGGAATATCCCCTGGAAAGTGTCCCGAGGGCATCAGATGATTCGAGGGCATTCGCCGTTTACAACCACCTTTCACTTCCAGAGCTCGGCAACTCTACCAAATCAAGCCACCCTGTCCCTAACTCAACCCCAACCCTAACCTTAAGCAACCCCTGCCCTAACACCTAACCTCAACCCCAATACCTAACCATTAAGAATCCTCTGATGCCTCAGGACGCTTTCGAGGGATAGTCCTGTGTGCTGCGGTTCATGACACTGTATGCACTGTCAACGACTGTGCAGAGGGAGGACACAGTGACCCAGAGTTCGGTCCACGTGAGCTGGAATCGACCCCAGGCGAGGGCAGAATGGATGGATGGATGGATGGATGGATGGATGTCAGATTTCTAGGGCTGTCCGGGTCGTTCAGTTTTAATAGGCTGGCACAAGCTGTCTGTTTGCTATGCGGTGACAGTGTTTTATTGCTGTTGTTTTTATAGTGGATGCTTGGAGATTTACAGGTTTGATTTTGTTTTATGAACTCCAGTTTAACAAGTTTGAATTCCCTGAGGGGCGTGAGTGAGTTTTACCGGCAGGATTGTAAAACAGTGTTAGCAATGATTTTCGGCATGGCTGTTTTGAGCTGTGTTGCTGGAGTCCGTTTTAGTGTGTGCTTTACGACCTGCTTATTCATTTTTATAGTTTGTTCATGAAATGGAGGTGGAGAAGTAGTAAATATTGCAATAAAATTATGAACAGAAACACACGCTGCCCAACGTCCTGCTGCCCAGGACGGACAGAGCACGGCTGGGAGGAGCTTGGGTAGAAGAAAAAAGTGGCGTAAGAAGTGAACTGCTGCACTGCACTGCACTGCACTGCGCTGCACTGCACTGCGGGGCGTGCTGTGAATCAGTACTCCTGCTCAGAATTGCCTTTCAGAAGCATTTGTTGTCTGGTGTTCTATAAATCCATTCATTAATGTGTTCATTTCAAAACAAGACAAGCTGCCTTCCCTCACTTTACAATAGCTTGCCAATGGAAATGAACTAACGCACTGAGTGTTTTAAAAGCTGATTGGATGATTGCTTTCCTGTCATCAGTACTGGCGTCCCGAGGCCGTAAACTGAGGGCAGGATAGCTTTTCAGAAGCCAGGGATGGGAATTAGGGTCCCGTTGCATTAGTTGTTTGATCCATTCCTGGTTTTAAATAATTTAATTAGACCCACCTGAGCTTGTTACCGTATACACTGTGGTTAATCAAGCTGGTATTAAAACATGGAATGGGTGAAACTGCTATGCAGTAGGAGTCTTATTTCCATCCTGGAAGCAGATATTTGTTCATTTGCAAGCCTGGTAAATGATGAAGGCGTCTTTGTGAGCAGGCACACGGACGTTCACAGAGAATGCTGTTTGTTTATGAGTCTCTCAAGTCTCTTGGAGAGGTGTCGGGTGTAAAAGGGGTTTCCAGAGTACGGATCACAGGATCCCAGCTGGCTGAGAGAGGATTAGATGAAATGATCTCTGGTTCCAGACCTCTCCACGGTCCACTGAAACCTAATCTGGTTTAAATCCAGTTTGCTGTGGAGTGCAGTTTGTTTGTTTGAATGACGCTGTGGAGCTCCATTGCACTGCTGTTGGAACTTGCACTGATTCCCAGTGAAAGAGGAGGAATGTGTTTTACAGATTCCACACAATTTCCAAATCCTTATACTGCTGCACATGTTGATGTGAGGCGTGTGATGGAGAGGGAGAAGGAAGGGATGAGGAGAGGGGAGAGAGGGAGAATGCTGGGGGTCTGGGGTGAGAATTGCTCGGGGATGGAGAGGGAGAAGGAAGGGATGAGGAGAGGGGAGTAGTAAATATTGCAATAAAATTATGAACAGAAACACACGCTGCCCAACGTCCTGCTGCCCAGGACGGACAGAGCACGGCTGGGAGGAGCTTGGGTAGAAGAAAAAAGTGGCGTAAGAAGTGAACTGCTGCACTGCACTGCACTGCACTGCGCTGCACTGCACTGCGGGGCGTGCTGTGAATCAGTACTCCTGCTCAGAATTGCCTTTCAGAAGCATTTGTTGTCTGGTGTTCTATAAATCCATTCATTAATGTGTTCATTTCAAAACAAGACAAGCTGCCTTCCCTCACTTTACAATAGCTTGCCAATGGAAATGAACTAACGCACTGAGTGTTTTAAAAGCTGATTGGATGATTGCTTTCCTGTCATCAGTACTGGCGTCCCGAGGCCGTAAACTGAGGGCAGGATAGCTTTTCAGAAGCCAGGGATGGGAATTAGGGTCCCGTTGCATTAGTTGTTTGATCCATTCCTGGTTTTAAATAATTTAATTAGACCCACCTGAGCTTGTTACCGTATACACTGTGGTTAATCAAGCTGGTATTAAAACATGGAATGGGTGAAACTGCTATGCAGTAGGAGTCTTATTTCCATCCTGGAAGCAGATATTTGTTCATTTGCAAGCCTGGTAAATGATGAAGGCGTCTTTGTGAGCAGGCACACGGACGTTCACAGAGAATGCTGTTTGTTTATGAGTCTCTCAAGTCTCTTGGAGAGGTGTCGGGTGTAAAAGGGGTTTCCAGAGTACGGATCACAGGATCCCAGCTGGCTGAGAGAGGATTAGATGAAATGATCTCTGGTTCCAGACCTCTCCACGGTCCACTGAAACCTAATCTGGTTTAAATCCAGTTTGCTGTGGAGTGCAGTTTGTTTGTTTGAATGACGCTGTGGAGCTCCATTGCACTGCTGTTGGAACTTGCACTGATTCCCAGTGAAAGAGGAGGAATGTGTTTTACAGATTCCACACAATTTCCAAATC
This sequence comes from Acipenser ruthenus, assembly GCF_902713425.1. NCBI lineage: Eukaryota > Metazoa > Chordata > Actinopteri > Acipenseriformes > Acipenseridae > Acipenser > Acipenser ruthenus. Next base: position 34,898,933 of record NC_081203.1, on the reverse strand, counting down.
CTTATACTGCTGCACATGTTGATGTGAGGCGTGTGATGGAGAGGGAGAAGGAAGGGATGAGGAGAGGGGAGAGAGGGAGAATGCTGGGGGTCTGGGGTGAGAATTGCTCGGGGATGGAGAGGGAGAAGGAAGGGATGAGGAGAGGGGAGAGGGGAGAGGGGAGAGAGGGAGAATGCTGGGGTGAGAATTGCTCAGGGATCGAGTGTGTTGTTCAGGCCAGTCTTGCTCCTGTTCCTTCACAACACCATTTTCATCTCCAATGAAATGCTCTGTTTTGTGAGAGTGCACCGTAGCCACTAGCCACTGTGGTGTGGATTACACTGCAAACCGTGGCTTAGATTGAGAGTGCCAGACTGTTTGAACTTGCCCTATTAAAAATAATGACAAATAATTTGACATCACAGGGATGGGAATAAGACTCCCATTACATAGCCGATTCACCCATGTTTGCATCTAGTTCTTAAATAGCACAGAGCTGCGAGTGCAGAAGTATGAGTGTACAGAGTGTGATTCATGTACTCTAGAGTGTGCAGCAGCTTGAGTGTACAGAGTGTGATTCATGTACTCTAGAGTGGGATTCATGTACTCTAGAGTGGGATTCATGTACTCTAGAGTGGGATTCATGTACTCTAGAGTGTGCAGCAGCATGAGTGTACAGAGTGTGATTCATGTACTCTAGAGTGTGATTCATGTACTCTAGAGTGGGATTCATGTACTCTAGAGTGGGATTCATGTACTCTAGAGTGTGATTCATGTACTCTAGAGTGGGATTCATGTACTCTAGAGTGTGCAGCAGCATGAGTGTACAGAGTGTGATTCATGTACTCTAGAGTGGGATTCATGTACTCTAGAGTGGGATTCATGTACTCTAGAGTGTGCAGCAGCATGAGTGTACAGAGTGTGATTCATACACTAAAGGGACTGTGGGACTGCTTTATGCTTGTCTAATAAGTTAATTGGGACACTGTACAGTAACAGGGCTGATCGACCCCTGAGTGAGTGGGTAGAGGGGGGGTGTGTTTCAGTGAGTGGGTAGAGGGGTGTGTTTCAGTGAGTGGGTAGAGGGGGTGTTTCAGTGAGTGGGTAGAGGGGTGTGTTTCAGTGAGTGGGTAGAGGGGGGGGGTGTTTCAGTGAGTGGGTAGAGGGGGGGTGTTTTAGTGAGTGGGTAGAGGGGGGTGTGTTTCAGTGAGTGGGTAGAGTGAGGTGTGTTTCAGTGAGTGGGTAGAGGGGGGGTGTGTTTCAGTGAGTGGGTAGAGGGGGTGTGTGTTTCAGTGAGTGGGTAGAGGGGGGGGTGTTTCAGTGAGTGGGTAGAGGGGGGGGTGTTTCAGTGAGTGGGTAGAGGGGGGGGTGTTTCAGTGAGTGGGTAGAGGGGGGGGTGTTTCAGTGAGTGGGTAGAGGGGGGGGTGTTTCAGTGAGTGGGTAGAGGGGGGGTGTTTCAGTGAGTGGGTAGAGGGGGGTGTGTTTCAGTGAGTGGGTAGAGGGGGGGTGTTTCAGTGAGTGGGTAGAGGGGGGGTGTTTCAGTGAGTGGGTAGAGGGGGGGGGTGTTTCAGTGAGTGGGTAGAGGGGGGGGTGTTTCAGTGAGTGGGTAGAGGGGGGGTGTTTCAGTGAGTGGGTAGAGGGGGGTGTGTTTCAGTGAGTGGGTAGAGGGGGGGTGTGTTTCAGTGAGTGGGTAGAGGAGGGTGTGTTTCAGTGAGTGGGTAGAGGGAGGTGTGTTTCAGTGAGTGGGTAGAGGGGGGGTGTTTCAGTGAGTGGGTAGAGGGGGGGTGTTTCAGTGAGTGGGTAGAGGGGGGTGTGTTTCAGTGAGTGGGTAGAGGGGGGGTGTGTTTCAGTGAGTGGGTAGAGGGGGGGTGTTTCAGTGAGTGGGTAGAGGGGGGGGTGTTTCAGTGAGTGGGTAGAGGGGGGGGTGTTTCAGTGAGTGGGTAGAGGGGGGGTGTGTTTCAGTGAGTGGGTAGAGGGGGGTGTGTTTCAGTGAGTGGGTAGAGTGAGGTGTGTTTCAGTGAGTGGGTAGAGGGGGGGTGTTTCAGTGAGTGGGTAGAGGGGGGGTGTTTCAGTGAGTGGGTAGAGGGGGGGTGTGTTTCAGAGAGTGGGTAGGGGGGGGGTGTTTCAGTGAGTGGGTAGAGGGGGGGTGTTTCAGTGAGTGGGTAGAGGGAGGTGTGTTTCTGAGTGGGTAGAGGGGGGGGTGTTTCAGTGAGTGGGTAGAGGGGGGGGTGTTTCAGTGAGTGGGTAGAGGGGGGGGTGTTTCAGTGAGTGGGTAGAGGGGGGGGTGTTTCAGTGAGTTGGTAGAGGGGGGGGTGTTTCAGTGAGTGGGTAGAGGGGGGTGTGTTTCAGTGAGTGGGTAGAGGGGGGGTGTGTTTCAGTGAGTGGGTAGAGGAGGGTGTGTTTCAGTGAGTGGGTAGAGGGGGGTGTGTTTCAGTGAGTGGGTAGAGGGGGGTGTGTTTCAGTGAGTGGGTAGAGGGGGGGGTGTTTCAGTGAGTGGGTAGAGGGGGGGTGTTTCAGTGAGTGGGTAGAGGGGCGTGTGTTTCAGTGAGTGGGTAGAGGGGGGGGGTGTTTCAGTGAGTGGGTAGAGGGGGGGGTGTTTCAGTGAGTGGGTAGAGGGGGGTGTGTTTCAGTGAGTGGGTAGAGGGAGGTGTGTTTCAGTGAGTGGGTAGAGGGGGGGTGTGTTTCAGTGAGTGGGTAGAGGAGGGTGTGTTTCAGTGAGTGGGTAGAGGGAGGTGTGTTTCTGAGTGGGTAGAGGGGGGGTGTGTTTCAGTGAGTGGGTAGAGGGGGGGGTGTTTCAGTGAGTGGGTAGAGGGGGGTGTGTTTCAGTGAGTGGGTAGAGGGGGGGTGTGTTTCAGTGAGTGGGTAGAGGAGGGTGTGTTTCAGTGAGTGGGTAGAGAGGGGGTGTGTTTCAGTGAGTGGGTAGAGGGTGGGTGTGTTTCAGTGAGTGGGTAGAGGGGGGGGTGTTTCAGTGAGTTGGTAGAGGGGGGGGTGTTTCAGTGAGTGGGTAGAGGGGGGGGTGTTTCAGTGAGTGGGTAGAGGGGGGTGTGTTTCAGTGAGTGGGTAGAGGGGGGGGTGTTTCAGTGAGTGGGTAGAGGGGGGGGTGTTTCAGTGAGTGGGTAGAGGGGGGTGTGTTTCAGTGAGTGGGTAGAGGGAGGTGTGTTTCAGTGAGTGGGTAGAGGGGGGGTGTGTTTCAGTGAGTGGGTAGAGGAGGGTGTGTTTCAGTGAGTGGGTAGAGGGAGGTGTGTTTCTGAGTGGGTAGAGGGGGGGTGTGTTTCAGTGAGTGGGTAGGGGGGGGTGTTTCAGTGAGTGGGTAGAGGGGGGTGTGTTTCAGTGAGTGGGTAGAGGGGGGGTGTGTTTCAGTGAGTGGGTAGAGGAGGGTGTGTTTCAGTGAGTGGGTAGAGGGGGGGTGTGTTTCAGTGAGTGGGTAGAGGGGGGTGTGTGTCAGTGAGTGGGTAGAGGGGGGTGTGTTTCAGTGAGTGGGTAGAGGGGGGGTGTTTCAGTGAGTGGGTAGAGGGGGGTGTGTTTCAGTGAGTGGGTAGAGGGGGGGTGTGTTTCAGTGAGTGGGTAGAGGGTGGGTGTGTTTCAGTGAGTGGGTAGAGGGGCGTGTGTTTCAGTGAGTGGGTAGAGGGGGGGGTGTTTCAGTGAGTGGGTAGAGGGGGTGTGTTTCAGTGAGTGGGTAGAGGGGGGGTGTGTTTCAGTGAGTGGGTAGAGGGTGGGTGTTTCACTGAGAGAGCAATGCCAGGGTGGGGTCCGTAGCGCACAGGAAGGAAGGGCTTGACGTTGTTTTTGCAAACGTGTTTGTGTTGCTTTGTTATTCTTGGTTTTATCTATTGTATTTTTTTTGGTTGTTTAAGTTCAGCTTGCTTTGAACCTGATTGGAACTCCATCAGAAATTCAAAGCAAAGCTGAAGTGAGCCTTGTACAAGTCTCCCTATAGTAAAAGCACAGCAGAGTGTGATAAAGTTGTTTAATGTTTTGAGTGTTCTAGCAGTGTGAGTGTCCAGTGAAGCTGCTGTTCTGCCTGGCTCTGCACCCGACACACACACACACACACACACACACACACAATGCAATGAGGCCGCGATCCAGAGAGCTCCCTTGAGGTTAGTTAGAAGCAGGGTCACAACACATGGATTGCCTAGTCGTGATTACTTACTGTACTGAAAAATGATCATCATGTTTCTGACAGTCATGCTGAACAGGAGCAGCGCCGCGGCGACAGAGAGGTTTTGTTCCTCTTCCTGTTTTCCATGAAGAAATACTGGAGGGAGAGGCTCTTTAATACTGGAGGGAGAGGCTCTTTAATACTGGAGGGAGAGACTCTTTAATACTGGAGGGAGAGGCTCTTTAATACTGGAGGGAGAGACTCTTTAATACTGGAGGGAGAGGCTCTTTAATACTGGAGGGAGAGACTCTTTAATACTGGAGGGAGAGGCTCTTTAATACTGGAGGGAGAGACTCTTTAATACTGGAGGGAGAGGCTCTTTAATACTGGAGGGAGAGGCTCTTTAATACTGGAGGGAGAGGCTCTTTAATACTGGAGGGAGAGACTCTTTAATACTGGAGGGAGAGGCTCTTTAATACTGGAGGGAGAGACTCTTTAATACTGGAGGGAGAGGCTCTTTAATACTGGAGGGAGAGGCTCTTTAATACTGGAGGGAGAGACTCTTTAATACTGGAGGGAGAGGCTCTTTAATACTGGAGGGAGAGACTCTTTAATACTGGAGGGAGAGGCTCTTTAATACTGGAGGGAGAGACTCTTTAATACTGGAGGGAGAGGCTCTTTAATACTGGAGGGAGAGGCTCTTTAATACCGGAGGGAGAGGCTCTTTAATACTGGAGGGAGGGGCTCTTTAATACTGGAGGGAGAGACTCTTTAATACTGGAGGGAGAGGCTCTTTAATACTGGAGGGAGAGGCTCTTTAATACTGGAGGGAGAGGCTCTTTAATTCAGCCCTCCTCTTCTGTGAAAGAGTATACAGCAATGGGTTTATTTGAAAAGGACTTCTCACTGGGTAGATAGGCGGCATTCATGGAATTAAAAACTTGATTTAAGACTATTGTGATCGTTTGTTTGGCTAATAAGTGATGAATTCCATTATTATAACCGACACTAGTTAGAAATAAGGCTCCCATTGTGTAGCAGTTTGATCCATTCCTGGTTTTACACCTGAGCTTGTTACCTGTACACTGTGGTTGATCAGGCACATGTTAAAACCTGGAATGGGTGAACAGGAGTCTCTGTTCTGTCCTCAAGTTTGGAGACCAGGATCTAGCGTGCACAGGCGTATCGTGTAGAGGGAGCTTACGGATTTGCATACACTTTGGGTAACACAAACACCAGTGCTGTGCTCAGCAGACAGTGTGCCTGACCAGGACCGCACTGAAATACACACACCAGTCTGTCAGCGTGACTGTTTTAGGTTTGGTTCATTCTGTATTGCATGTGACCATCTTAACCACGCCTTGGTTTCTTCTTGCTGTGTGTCTGTGGGTGGGTCGCTGTGACACTCAGCAGACCGTTAGCAATGCATTGCACAGATCTCTGCGTGCATCCCAGCACTGTGGAAGCGCATCAGGTCTGATTGCCAGATCATTGGTGTGTTTGTGCAGCGTCTGTGTGTTTTATAAATGAAACATTCCCCTTTCAGAGAAAAAAGGTACTTTTACAGAGCGTTTAAAAGGGACCAAGAACAAAGTACACAGAAAGAGTACTTGGAACTGCAAACACAAGTCAAAAAGGAAGTTAGAAAGGCCAAGAGAGAGATAGAAATGAGCACTGCTAAGGGGGCTAAAACCAATTCCAAAAGGTTTTTCCCAATATTATAACAAGAAGAGAACATTCAAAGAGGAGGTTAAATGTCTAAGAGATACAAACGGCAAAATCATAGACGAAGAGAAAAAAATTGTAAATATATTAAATGATTACTTTTCACAAGTTTTTACAAAGGAGGATACGGGCAACATGCCCCACATGTCGACCTGTTCCTATCCAGTCTGAAATAACTTTAGCATAACAGAGGCAGAAGTGTTAAAGGGACTAGGAGCTCTTAAAATAAACAAATCCCCTGGGCCGGATGAGATCCTCCCAATAGTACTGAAAGAAATGAACCAACTCCCCAGTAATGTTGTTGAAGCTGACACCCTGGGATCCTTCAAGAAGCTGCTTGATGAGATTCTGGGATCAATAAGCTACTAACAACCAAACGAGCAAGATGGGCTGAATGGCCTCCTCTTGTTTGGAAACTTTCTTATGTTCTTAAAAAGCAATAATAACTGTAATCAAGAGCTGGTAATTTTAAAGGAGATGTAATTCAGTCTCAAGGTGTGTTCGTTTGCATGGTTCCCACGCTCTGGTGACACAGTTAACATAAGCTGTAAATTACCTGAGGCTGTCTGAGTCATAAAACACATTGCAGTCAGCACTGATGAACCAAAACCAAACCACATATACACAATACAGTGTTAATAATAATAATAATAAGAAGAAGAAGAAGAAGAAGGCGGCTTGTGACCTGTGCAGACAGCTCTTACTTTTGTATTTATTTCAAATAGTTCATTTTAACACACAGCATTCGGTCACAATGGTTTACACTGTGTGGAGGCTCTGTGACCCCCATTCACTTCAAGGACTGGCTTTTCAAAGCCCTGTTTAACCTAAGAGCATGGTTCTAAACACTCCGTTATGTCTTTTTAATGTTTTTTTTTTTCCAATTCTCAAACTGATTGCAGTTCCGGTTTCCTAAAGTAAAGGATCTCAGCATTTCAGAGTGTTAGGGTCACTACAAACTGTCCTGTGATCCTGACCACAGAGATTCTTTATTTTATTCATCCCGCAGAGCAGATTCCTGGCAGACCCACTTGTTTAATTTCACTGCTTGGAAAGGAAAATTCCGCCTTAAATTCCACTGCCTGCAATCAATCATTCCACCTTAAAGCTTGTGTTACTGGAAAGGCCCCTGAAGCTGCCAGGAAGCAAGTGCAGGGTCTTCCTTAAAAGGGCAACGGCCTTCACTGCTCTTCACTCAATAGGGTGAAACAGCAAGCTGTTTAACTGCTGCTAAAACCTGGAGGTTGAAGGTGTGTGAACTGTGCAGCGCTGCTGCTGTCATACACTTCTGTTTGGAGTACAGAGGAGAGGGTTCGAGTGCTTGTTGAACTCCCCACATCTCGTATGGAAGTCCCGTGTCATATTAACCCATCAAGTGCCATTGCTCTCATTCGAGGACAGGATACGTTGTAATGTTTAGGAGCATTTTGAACTGCACCTCCCTGTTATTTTAATGAGCTCTTTAACGAGATTGTTAAAACTAATTACGCTAATTTTAACTGCAAGAGTTAAGTCTCAATGTAACGTATCAAATTACTTGAATACAGCTTGTGTTGTGATTATTTTTTTGGTACTTAATGGGTTAAATTGTAGTAATGCCCCCAAACATTGGACACAATAAGAAGCTGAACACTGAACAGTGTGGATGTTGTGACGAGGTTGTGTAACACGCTGGTGAGACCGCACTGAGAGAGCTGCTCCTAGTCCCTGTCCCGCAGTATAAAAAGACATTGTGTAGGGAGTCGAGCCAAGAGCAGCCCCCCAATCTCAGGCCTGGAAGGTCTGGGGGTTCAGGGATCACAGTCCATTCTGAGGAGTGACTAAACCATCCTAAAATGAGTCCCTACAGTGAAGCCTGGTCAGCCCTGAGAGTGCAGGACAGAGGACAGGAGACCCTTCACACAGAAAGTGCAGGACGGAGGACAGGGAGGGGACCCTTCACACAGAGAGTGCAGGACAGAGGACAGGAGACCCTTCTTCACACAGAAAGTGCAGGACAGAGGGCAGGGGACCCTTCACACAGAGAGTGCAGGACAGCATTTGTGTGTGTGTCTGTGTGTCTGTGTGCTTGTGTGTGTGTGTGTGTGTGTGTCTGTGTCTGAGTGCTTGTGTGTGTGTCTGAGTGCTTGTGTGCTTGTGTGTGTGTGTCTGTGTGTCTGAGTGCTTGTGTGCTTGTGTGTTTGTGTGTGTGTGTGTGTGAGAGAGTTTCTTTTAAACACCCACATGCATTTCTTCCCGTCAGCCTGACTGATCCTGGAAAGAGTTTCACTTGTGTTTTCTCTGGAAATGCGTCAAGCTCCTCTATCTTTATGACCTATCGAGGGTTCAGATAGAGGCCGGGTTCAAGGCTGATTAAACAACATCATACAGCCTTCCCCCGGAGCACTTCAGTGCTGGAGTATTGAAGAGTACAGACCCTGCTAGAGACAGGTGTGTGTAAGGCTGTTCTGTGATGAATTTCACCTGAAGGATGTTCCCATTTCAAGCTAAAGGCTCTTAACAGATTAGCATTTATTTTCTGTGCTGGGAAAGTGCTAGAAGGGAGTTTGCCTACCACAGAAAATGACAGCAGCACGGCTTGCAGATGACAGATCTCATGGGTGTGTTAGTGGCCAGCAGAGGGGTTTCAGGGGAACGTTGTGTTGTGTGCTTCGTTCCCCCCTTCTCTATTCTGATTGCACACATGCATTTTCAAATCAGTCCTACAGGTTACACACCAGTTCTAAGAATCACAAGCTTCCACAGAAACACACAAACAGAAGAGAAATGAAACATGTGAAATCTCATCCAGCTCTGCAGCTGGGATTGGAATAGAGAGCAGTGACGTGATACTGGAAGGGTGAGGGGGAGGATGCCCCCCCCCCCAATGAAACCCAGTCTGTAGGGAGGGGAGGGGAGGGGAGGGGAGGGGGTGGGGGTTCTCGTCTGTAGGGAGGGGAGGGGAGGGGAGGGGGTGGGGGTTCTCGTCTGTAGGGAGGGGAGGGGAGGGGAGGGGCCCGTGGGGGTTCTCGTCTGTTCAAACCGAGCCGCGCTGCTTCGTTATAAAGAGAGGCCCGTCTTTAAAGAGGTGGCTCGTTTGCATTTCTAAAGTCACATCCCCTTAATCAGACGACGACGTCCCGTTCGCTTCACAATGCGGCCCTTTTGATCTGCGGTGAGACTTGCCAAAGCAGATCCCTCGAAGCTCCTGCAGAGCCTCTTGAAATGCTCCTTGTGTTTGCAGAGTATCTTTGTGAACCATCAAATATGAAGTGTTTGGAACTCTGGGACTTGAATCAAATCAAATGCAAGAACGTGGTGCGGCTCCTAGTAGCACATTGTACGTGTGCAGTGCACAGAACTGCCATCGAGCTTCTGAGGCCAGCCATGGGTCTGATTCTGACACAAGGGCTTCTTTATTGTTAAAAGAAATCTATTGTAAGGCAAATCACCAAATGGTTCTTAAAAGAATGTGTTCTGCAGCTGGTACGGGTACATACTCTCCCAGTCTTAATGTGTGTCTTAACAAAACGCTCCATCGTTTCAATGGCCATTCGGTGTTACTGTGCTGCAGCCAGTCAGGACCACCCCATGTGTCAGGATACCTGTCGTATCCGGGACCTGCAGATCCAGCTTTCATGCTGAATTCACCAACGGGTTGTGTTTTTTCAAGCAACAATTTCAAACGGTTTTTGTGTTTTCTTCAGAATGGAAGAGGAGAATGAGCGGGCCCGCCTGTGAGCCTCGTTGATTTTGCACTCTGCGTTGTTTCTGTTTATTTATCTTTTCTCGTACTCTTTTCTAAGGGCAAGCGGTTCCCTTCTGGATACATTTATAGAAGTAGATCCATCCAGATAGATAGTCCCTGTCACTTCAAAGAGACCGAGCGAATGCTGTGCCAGTAAGTGGAGTAGACTTGATCAGCTCAGCATTGACCTGCGCAAATAATCATTGAACACAGGAGCGCTGCAACACACGGGCCACACTATAGTACTAGGGATTGCATTGATTACCATAGGGATCATTAATAACAATGATTTACAATCGACACAGTCCTGCTGTGCTGTGTGCATGTAAACACATTGTAAACATGCACAACATCACAGAGCTGTGAGCTTTCCACACTGCCTGTGCTGTACATGTAAACACATTGTAAACATGCACAACATCACAGAGCTGTGAGCTTTCCACACTGCCTGTGCTGTACATGTAAACACATTGTAATCATGCACAACATCACAGAGCTGTGAGCTTTCCACACTGCCTGTGCTGCGTGCATGTAAACACATTGTAATCATGCACAACATCACAGAGCTGTGAGCTTTCCACACTGCCTGTGCTGTGTGCATGTAAACACATTGTAAACATGCACAACATCACAGAGCTGTGAGCTTTCCACACTGCCTGTGCTGCGTGCATGTAAACACATTGTAATCATGCACAACATCACAGAGCTGTGAGCTTTCCACACTGCCTGTGCTGTACATGTAAACACATTGTAAACATGCACAACATCACAGAGCTGTGAGCTTTCCACACTGCCTGTGCTGTACATGTAAACACATTGTAATCATGCACAACATCACAGAGCTGTGAGCTTTCCACACTGCCTGTGCTGTACATGTAAACACATTGTAATCATGCACAACATCACAGAGCTGTGAGCTTTCCACACTGCCTGTGCTGCGTGCATGTAAACACATTGTAATCATGCACAACATCACAGAGCTGTGAGCTTTCCACACTGCCTGTGCTGTACATGTAAACACATTGTAATCATGCACAACATCACAGAGCTGTGAGCTTTCCACACTGCCTGTGCTGTACATGTAAACACATTGTAATCATGCACAACATCACAGAGCTGTGAGCTTTCCACACTGCCTGTGCTGCATGCATGTAAACACATTGTAAACATGCACAACATCACAGAGCTGTGAGCTTTCCACACTGCCTGTGCTGCACATGTAAACACATTGTAATCATGCACAACATCACAGAGCTGTGAGCTTTCCACACTGCCTGTGCTGCGTGCATGTAAACACATTGTAAACATGCACAACATCACAGAGCTGTGAGCTTTCCACACTGCCTGTGCTGCATGCATGTAAACACATTGTAATCATGCACAACATCACAGAGCTGTGAGCTTTCCACACTGCCTGTGCTGTACATGTAAACACATTGTAATCATGCACAACATCACAGAGCTGTGAGCTTTCCACACTGCCTGTGCTGTACATGTAAACACATTGTAATCATGCACAACATCACAGAGCTGTGAGCTTTCCACACTGCCTGTGCTGCATGCATGTAAACACATTGTAAACATGCACAACATCACAGAGCTGTGAGCTTTCCACACTGCCTGTGCTGTACATGTAAACACATTGTAATCATGCACAACATCACAGAGCTGTGAGCTTTCCACACTGCCTGTGCTGTACATGTAAACACATTGTAAACATGCATAACATCACAGAGCTGTGAGCTTTCCACACTGCCTGTGCTGTACATGTAAACACATTGTAATCATGCACAACATCACAGAGCTGTGAGCTTTCCACACTGCCTGTGCTGCATGCATGTAAACACATTGTAAACATGCACAACATCACAGAGCTGTGAGCTTTCCACACTGCCTGTGCTGCACATGTAAACACATTGTAATCATGCACAACATCACAGAGCTGTGAGCTTTCCACACTGCCTGTGCTGCGTGCATGTAAACACATTGTAAACATGCACAACATCACAGAGCTGTGAGCTTTCCACACTGCCTGTGCTGCATGCATGTAAACACATTGTAATCATGCACAACATCACAGAGCTGTGAGCTTTCCACACTGCCTGTGCTGTACATGTAAACACATTGTAAACATGCACAACATCACAGAGCTGTGAGCTTTCCACACTGCCTGTGCTGTACATGTAAACACATTGTAATCATGCACAACATCACAGAGCTGTGAGCTTTCCACACTGCCTGTGCTGCATGCATGTAAACACATTGTAAACATGCACAACATCACAGAGCTGTGAGCTTTCCACACTGCCTGTGCTGTACATGTAAACACATTGTAAACATGCACAACATCACAGAGCTGTGAGCTTTCCACACTGCCTGTGCTGTACATGTAAACACATTGTAATCATGCACAACATCACAGAGCTGTGAGCTTTCCACACTGCCTGTGCTGTACATGTAAACACATTGTAAACATGCACAACATCACAGAGCTGTGAGCTTTCCACACTGCCTGTGCTGTACATGTAAACACATTGTAATCATGCACAACATCACAGAGCTGTGAGCTTTCCACACTGCCTGTGCTGTACATGTAAACACATTGTAAACATGCACAACATCACAGAGCTGTGAGCTTTCCACACTGCCTGTGCTGCATGCATGTAAACACATTGTAATCATGCACAACATCACAGAGCTGTGAGCTTTCCACACTGCCTGTGCTGTACATGTAAACACATTGTAAACATGCACAACATCACAGAGCTGTGAGCTTTCCACACTGCCTGTGCTGCGTGCATGTAAACACATTGTAATCATGCACAACATCACAGAGCTGTGAGCTTTCCACACTGCCTGTGCTGCGTGCATGTAAACACATTGTAAACATGCACAACATCACAGAGCTGTGAGCTTTCCACACTGCCTGTGCTGTACATGTAAACACATTGTAATCATGCACAACATCACAGAGCTGTGAGCTTTCCACACTGCCTGTGCTGTACATGTAAACACATTGTAAACATGCACAACATCACAGAGCTGTGAGCTTTCCACACTGCCTGTGCTGCATGCATGTAAACACATTGTAATCATGCACAACATCACAGAGCTGTGAGCTTTCCACACTGCCTGTGCTGCGTGCATGTAAACACATTGTAAACATGCACAACATCACAGAGCTGTGAGCTTTCCACACTGCCTGTGCTGTACATGTAAACACATTGTAAACATGCACAACATCACAGAGCTGTGAGCTTTCCACACTGCCTGTGCTGTACATGTAAACACATTGTAATCATGCACAACATCACAGAGCTGTGAGCTTTCCACACTGCCTGTGCTGTACATGTAAACACATTGTAAACATGCACAACATCACAGAGCTGTGAGCTTTCCACACTGCCTGTGCTGTACATGTAAACACATTGTAATCATGCACAACATCACAGAGCTGTGAGCTTTCCACACTGCCTGTGCTGTACATGTAAACACATTGTAATCATGCACAACATCACAGAGCTGTGAGCTTTCCACACTGCCTGTGCTGCATGCATGCCAGGCTGGGCTGCTTGTGTTGGAAGATTTCAATACATGTACAGCAATGCACTTGTAAAGCTGCTTATTTTATTTTTAATATGTAACGCATGAAGGGGTTCGTTTTGTTTTCTCTCCAGGCGGGGGGAGAGATCATTTAGAAGACTAATATACGTGGTTGATATTAACCGGAGTGTGATAATAAACAGTGCTGTTATTATCACATTTGCTACCCTTTATGTTTCAAGGTGTCCAGAAGAACAAGGAGAGAGTGACGTTAACAGGAGTGCTAAGCAGGTTAGAGAAGGATCATTACTGGCGTGCGGTATGTTTCACTCTCCTGTAATACAGTCGATATCTGTGATAAGTTACAAAATGGAACGGTTTTATTCGTTAAACTGAGCTTTATTCAAGAATTGCGAATATTAACCTTCTGTTCTGGAAGGCAGTGTCGTGCTGTCATGTTAAACGCACGCACGTACTTCAGGAATCTCTTCACTCAGGAGAGCGCCGGATTCAGGTCTGACCTCTCTATCACTTCTCTGCATGTTACTTTGGCTAATGGTGTACATAAATTATGTCATTAATAATGTGGTTGACGGCTTTACAGCGTTGTAGTTGAACTTTAATACCATTTACTCGATAAAATGGATGTATTACCGCGGTGGTGATGAAGAGGGAAACCCGAAAGCGGCTGATTTGAGGTGTGCTGCAGAAACCAGAGCTTCGTTAGAATGTATTCATGTTTAAAAACGCTGTGGAGGCTCGTTTCCAGGGAAACCGCTTGTGGTTTTATCATCTTGTTTTAATTCATATTTTGTTTTCACAAAATAGCTTCAATACACGATCAGTTCGAATGTTTCAGAGATGCGTGCCTGCCAGCATTTAAATCAGTCAATTACAAATAATGAGTGCTGGTTTCAGAGTTGTATAATTCCAGGTGTACATCCATTACCTGCAGATTCATATTCTGTGTTCAACTTTGTATGTGTTCTTGAATGGAAAGCATATATGCGAATAAATAAATAAACAGAAAGAAGTCGATTTTCTTTCTGTTCGGGTATTTTTTTTTATTTAATAAACAAACAGGCGACAGCAACTTTGGCTACTGCATCATTTGAGAAGATTGTAGTTGTTTTGTTCGTAGAATGGTTCAGTATATCGATTTAGGAAAATAAAAAAAATGAAATGAAATCACGTCCCTTTGAGAGAGAGAGGGAGGGAGGGAGAGGGTGAAAGAGAGGGAGGGAGAGAGAGAGAGGGGGGAGAGGGTGAGAGGGAGGGAGGGGGGGGGAGAGGGTGAAAGAGAGGGAGGGGGAGAGGGAGGGAGAGAGGGAGGGAGGAGAGAGAGAGGGGGGGGGGAGAGAGGGGGGGGGAGAGGGTGAAAGAGAGGGAGAGAGGGAGGGAGAGAGAGAGGGGGGGGAGAGGGTGAAAGAGAGGGAGGGAGGGGGAGAGGGTGAAAGGGAGGGAGAGGGAGGGAGAGGGAGGGGGAGAGAGAGAGGGAGAGAGAGAGAGAGGGGGGGAGAGGGAGAGAGGGTGAAAGAGAGGGAGGGGGAGGGGGGGGGGGAGAGGGTGAAAGAGAGGGAGGGGGAGAGAGAGAGAGAGAGGGGGGGGGGGGGAGAGGGTGAAAGCCAGATTTTGTTACTTCTGTCTAAAGAAGTAAAGAGAAGGTTTTGATTGGCCGGCGTGCCCGTCGGGGGCAGGCATTCGGCGTTTTGATTGGTTCGACGGAGGCTTAGTGGAGACTCTCCGCCGCTCCGATTGGAGGGGCTGTATCCGGAAGAAGGGTTCGGGCTGCGCTGACACTTTGTCGCTCCTTCCACGGAACTTTCAGTCTAAAAAAAAAAAAAAATGAGCAATGCAATTCTCATTTTATACAGCTCTTCGAAGTTTCAATCGAGTCCCAGCTGCTGATATGTTTTAAGGATTTACAAATGAATCGTGAAAAAGGACAGCCGAAGCCGGGGACGCACAATCTAATTAAAAAAAGAAAAGCTGATATCGAGCATTGATGGAGAATACTGAAGGTTGTTTTTAAAAGAGGTACACACACAAGCACAGCTGGAGAAAAAATAAAGAAACTGCCTCGATTGGTTTTTAAGCACTAACGGGTGGACGCGTCTCTGCTTAACACAACGCATCGGCAGGTGATTTCATTAAAAACACGTCCGAGTGTGATTTAAGAGAGAAGTAGGTCACATTCGTGTTCACCCGTTGCTGCTGCTTGTCAAGTGTGAGAGATCTTAGTTTCATATTGCGACGCTACAGTATCTCGTCCATACTCGTTTGAATTGCAGAACACTGTTTCTGCTGTCATCGGACTCCAATCTCGACCGCGACTTCCTGGTGCAGGTAAATAATCATAATAATAATAATCATAATCATCATCGTTTTATGAATTTGATTGTATTGCATTACTGGCACTGTTTGATTGTTTTTGAAACTCTGTTGTTTTCGTATTATTAACAGTACTGTGTGCTTGTTTAAACTGCCCAGCCCTGCTTTTTGAATGGCCATGGTGAGCTGGTATAGGCTGGTCTATTTTTGCATCTGACCACGATATGCAAAGCTGTACAGAGTCAGTAGGCGAGTTTCATGTATTGTGGATTATTAAGATAGGACAGTCATTTTAAATGTCGTGTTTTTCTGATCTATCTATCTATCTATCTATCTATCTATCTATCTATCTATCTATATATATATATATATATATATATATATATATATATATATATATATATATATATATATATATATAATATATAAATTAAGACACGTTTAATAGCAGCCTGTCTTCAGTAAAGCGTATTTAAACGCATCCCGTATTTGAATTGCTAACCACGCGGTGTGGTTTGTGTGGGCGGAATTTTCTTTAGATCGTGGCGTTATCTCCGACTCATCTTCCCCCTCTCATCCCCCTCTCATCCCCTGAATCGTTTGCCCATGTTTATGACTTTCGAGCCCCGCCTTGTCCATTAGCGCCGTCTGCCGGTTGGAGGGAGGGAGGGAGGGGGAGTGGGTGAGGAGCAGCTACGATCTCCCCCAAGGCGGCTCCATTAGGGCCGCCAGAACTGGAGTGCGTTCATTTAAACACAGAGCACAGGTAAAGGAAATACAGATGAGACGTCAAACTAACAATAATTCCGAAAATACCGACAGTGCAGCACGTTGGCGTGACGTCATCAGGGGACCCCCTACCAGGAGCAGCTGAGAGGTGTGCAGGGCTTCAGACTGTGAAAGCGATCCGTACGGATTTCTCTGACGTTTTCAGTAGTCTGTATTACAGTAAGGACAGCGGGAGTGGGGTGTGTGATGAAAGAAAGTGTGGAGAGGAAGAATAAGTGGTTTGAGCCCAATTCTGATCTGTTTTGAACCTCCAGCAGGAGAAGATACCATGCTGGCAGCTCTGCAATTCTGAATGTTGATCTTACAGTTAACCCCGGCTAGCAGTTCAATTATTATGGCAATGAAAAAAAAAAAAGTGTATCTCTATATTTGGTTTGTTTTAGCATTAATATCTTGCAAATAGTGTTTACCGTTTCCCATCCACTTCAAAAAGAAAGCATTGAATATTACAGGGCTGAGGCGACTTGCATGGTCACCTATAGCTCTTCAACTTCATTCATGAAATAAACAGTCATGCTGTCCCTGATTCAGTGAAATGAAATCGACCTAACCTCCTTGTGAACTGCACGGAATTATTATTATTATTATTATTATTATTATTATTATTATTATTAGTATTAGTATTAGTATTAGTATTATTATTATTATTAGTAGTATTATTATTATTAGTATTATTATTAGTAGTAGTATTAGTATTATTATTATTATTATTAGTATTATTATTATTATTATTATTAGTATTATTAGTATTTCTTGGCAGACGTCCTTACCCAGTAATATTGTGACGTCATTGTTTTTATTAAGTCAGCAATGTGAAAGCCGTGCTCATGTTTATTTTTGTTTGGTAGTTTATTTGATAACACTATATTGTATAATAATAATTATGATAATAATAATAATATCACGTGGACTTTAAGTTTCTTCCGCAAGTGAATCCCTCCTTGTTGTCTCTCTCTGTTTCATTTCTTGTTTGATTTTACTCCCTGTGACTCAGCATGCTGTGTCGTCTATCTAATCACTGGACATCGATGAACTATCAATCACAACTCAATGAATGAGTGAATACTGCTGATGCTTTGAGCAATTACATCACCTAGCAACCGTCGCCGACTCATTATCCAAGGCGTCTTACAGAGACTAGGGTGTGTGAACTATGCATCAGCTGCAGAGTCACTTACAACTACGTCTCACCCGAAAGACGGAGCACAAGGAGGTTAAGTGACTTGCTCAGGGTCACACAATGAGTCAGTGGCTGAGGTGGGATTTGAACCGGGGACCTTCTGGTTACAAGCCCTTTTCTTTAACCACTGGACCACACAGCCTCCTATGTGATTATGGGTCTGGGGGGTTCAAAAAGTGGAAGACATGATGATGTCATGTAGATCGTCTGGTTGCAAACCGAAGTGCCCTATCCTAGCAATTGTAATGAAAAATACACGCTTATCCCAGTTTAAACAATTAACAACTCAGTTTAAAATGGGCCTGTATCTCATTAAAGTGGAGAATGTGGACACGCCCCGCTGTGATACCCAAGAGCACTGAGTTTGTTACCTACACAATGTGGCTAATCAAGCTTGTGGTAAAACCTGGAATTGATGAAACTGCTGTGCAATAGGATTCTTTTATTTCTAAACCTGAAATAAAATGTGGTTGGTGGCTCACATGTCTCTCTCTCTCTCACGGTCTCTCTGCAGGCTCCGTTGGAAATGATGTCATGACCCACTCGCGGCGGAAGGATTCTCTGAGCAGGTATCGGAGCGAATGCCGGGAGAAGGTGGGGGGCAGGCCGCATGGTGACAGGATGAGCGGGGCCTGGCCCGAATGCTCCCGTCGAGGAGGCGGATCCAAGCAGGGCGTGTCCGAGAGGGGAGGCGGAGCCAAGCAGGGCGTGTCCAAGAGGGGAGGCGGAGCCACACAGGGCGTGTCCGAGAGGGGAGGCGGAGCCACGCAGGGCGTGTCCGAGAGGGGTGGCAAGGACAGGGACCAGGGTGCAGACCCAGATAGGAAGTCCTACCCCCTGCGGAGGAGGGCGGCCCTGCTGGAGTTCGACACGCGCAACTGCCATGTGGTGCTGACCAGGCTGGAGCAAGAGCACCTGCTGAGGGAGAGGAGCCGGGCAGCGGCGGGGAAACACCCCTCCGGGAGAGGAAAGAGGAGGAGGCAAGGCCAGGGGGGCCAGGAGAAGGACCACTGCAGCAAGAAAAGGGGCAAAGACCCCAGCCTGCCACCCAAAACACAGCTAGAGCCAGCCCTGGAGCCACGCAAGCGCAGAATGGCCTCCCTCAACGCCGAGGCAGTCAACAGCCTGCTGCTGGAGCGCGATGACGGCCAGCAGGCACACAAAGTCCGGCGGTTAAACAAGGACCCCCATGAGCCGTCCGCAGATCTGCCGGCGAGCTGCCCAGGGCCCTGTGGCAGCGGCACAGCGAAGGGACCCCAATCGCTGGAGAGCGGCCCCAAGTGGCGCGGCAGGAAGGTCAAGGTGAAGGAAGAACCCAAGGAGGTGGACTGGGGGGCCCCGGCCCCCAAGAGGCTTGCGGGCCTCAACGCAGCGGCCCTGCTGAAGCTCACTAGTGCCTCTGCTGGGGCAAGACGGAGACTAAAACTGGACAGCAAAGGAGGAGGGGGAGGGGGAGGGGGAGGGGGAGGCGGAGGGGGAGACAAGCAGGGGCAGAAATCTGAGCAACACAAACATCATCATCATCATCATCATCATCATCAGCACCAGCACCAGCACCAGCACCAGCACCAGCTGCAGGTGTTGCAACAGGGGACCTGCCTGGGTTACAAGAAGGATGCTGGCACCCTCAAAACAAAGTGGGAGACAGGGAGGGGCGGCTTCCCCGTACCGGGGTACCAGTGCCGGAGCCTCCTGGGGTACCCCCTGAAGTCTGTGAAAGAGGAGCCCAGGGAATCCCAGCTGGACCCCTTCTACTGCGGCCACCAAGACAAGGTGGAGTACTGCCACCGCCTGGCTCTGTTCCTGGGTCACCACAGCCAGGGCTTAGCCTCTCAGTACGGGGGTCCGGGGGAGGCCTCCCCGCCGCCCTCCCCCCTCAAACAGGAGTTCCTCATCCCCCACCACTCGCTGGCTCACTCTGCCCTGGCCGTGGGCTCACACACCTACCTGTGTGCCGAGCCCTGCTTCTCTGGGTATTACCTCCACATCGGCCACCAGGGTGCCTCCTCTCCCCCCCTCCTGTCTGGGACAGGGCCCTTTCACCCCTCCGCTGTCCGGAGTTCGAAGCTGCTGGTGTCCACTGCTACACCGGGGCCCCCCTCAGGTATCCCTCTCCCTCACCCCGTATTCTGCAGCGCACTGGAGTCCCCCTGCTTCGGGGAGGCCTGCCGGGTCAACGGATTCTCCGCCACCGCATACAGAGCGATGCAGCCGCTCACCAGCAGGGGGTGTGCTTTCAACAGCTGCCGCGGAGGCTGCATGCACGCGCTCAAAGAAGGTAAGAAGAAGGGCTGGGCTGGGCTGGGCTGGGCTGGGTTGGGCTGGGCTGGGCTGGGCTGGGCTGGGCTGGGCGAGCATCGTAAGCAGGGTTTCTGAGTATACACCGTGAACGATCGTGGAGTACTGCAGTTAATCTAGGAATCAGGATATTCATTAAACTGAAAAAATCACAAACTCCGATGTGTCACTGCTTGCACTGGCAGCATCGCAGCCTCTTGTAACCCATTGCTCGGCTCCCGTGCTGAGAGATTGCACGCTGCACTGCGTTTATCTCTCCTCAGCTCAGTAAACACATAGAAATTCCACAAGCTGTAATCATCCAGCAAGAATGTTGCAGCTCCCTGGCCTTCAGGAACTGAGTCACGGGTGCCCAGAGAGCAGGAGAAACAGAGACCGAGAGAGAGATACAGATGCAGGGAGGAGAGGGAAGGGAAGGGGTTAGCAGTGGCAGGTCTATAGAAAAGAGAACTCCCCTCAACACTGCAGAGCTGTACAGAGGTCTGTAGGAAAGAGAACACCACTCGACACTGCAGAGCTGTATAGAGGTCTATATGAGCTCTCAGAAATGTCTAAACTCTTACAAACATGTGTGCGGAAGCCCTGCAAACCACCAAATCTGGACACTGAGTGCTGTGTAAAGACTGTGGGCAGGTTTGAGTGTGAATGACAATGTGTTAGTGTGTGTGCATGTCTTTGTGCGTGCGCGCGTGCCTGCGTGTGTGTGTGTGTGTGTGTGTGTGTTTGTGCTGAATGAAGGTCTCGTAGCTGTCCCGGGGAGCTGGTTGCAGCACCTTGCTGGATCTCTCCTGGCAGTCCTCTAAAAGACTGCTGGGTTAATGTATCTGAAAGGAGTTGGTTGTCTAGACACTGAGACACACACAAACACCCTGCATTGACTCTAATGCAGTGTACAGTTCTAAACTTCAGAGAGACACACACACACACACACACACACACACACACACACACACACACCCTGCATTGACTCTAATGCAGTGTACAGTTCTAAGCTCCAGTTCCAAGCTCCTGTGTCTGATCGCTATCCCTGTGCCTCCCTGTGTTCCAGAGCCCTACCCCAGCCCCCTGGATGAGCACAGTCCTGCTATCCCGGTCTCCCCAGCCCTGCCTCTGTCTGGCTGCCCAGTGCCCACAGTGCCCCCTGCTGCCCAGTCCGTGCCTCGCCTCCCATCGCCGCTCTTGGACCCCAGCCAGACGCAGCTCAAGGTTGCCCGGGAGTGTCCTCAGAGCGGCAAGCCCCCCAGCGGCTCTCGATCGGGGGTCCGCAGCACGGCCAGCTGCCCTCTCCTCACCCCGGCCCCCCCTCCCGCCGCTGCTGCGGGAAAGCAGCAGCGAATCACACGGCGCCGCGCAACCAATGGCTGGCTGCCTGTCGGAGTGCCAGTGGAGAAGGAGGTCTACATCGTGGTGAGTACAGCCCAGGGCATGTAACAGAGTCAACAGTACAGAGTTAAATACTTAAAACAGTCCTTAAAGTATCTGAGTGAATGTGATGACGTTTGTCTCTCTCTGCCCTCCCCCTTCCCTCCCTCTCTCAGGGGGAGGAGGAGCCTGCTGTGAGACGCTGTTTCGAGGGGGTGCAGCGGGACGGGGATCTGATCCGGGT
Source organism: Acipenser ruthenus (assembly GCF_902713425.1). Lineage (NCBI taxonomy): Eukaryota > Metazoa > Chordata > Actinopteri > Acipenseriformes > Acipenseridae > Acipenser > Acipenser ruthenus. Next base: position 34,877,650 of record NC_081203.1, on the reverse strand, counting down.
TCGGGACACCGTGCTGCTGCGTTCCGGACCCCGAAAGAAAACCCTGCCCTACGTGGCGAAGATCTCTGCACTGTGGGAGGACCCCAAGACAGGTGAAAGAGAAACTGCAAGCATATAGAACTCCACTCAGCACTGCAGAGCGCTCTAGTATAGGATAGAGAACTCCACTCAGCACTGCAGAGCGCTCTAGCAGTATAGGAAAGAGAACTCCACTCAGCACTGCAGAGCGCTCTAGCAGTATAGGATAGAGAACTCCACTCCGCACTGCAGAGCGCTCTAGTATAGGATAGAGAACTCCACTCAGTACTGCAGAGCGCTCTAGCAGTATAGGATAGAGAACTCCACTCAGCACTGCAGAGCGCTCTAGCAGTATAGGAAAGAGAACTCCACTCAGCACTGCAGAGCGCTCTAGCAGTATAGGATAGAGAACTCCACTCCGCACTGCAGAGCGCTCTAGTATAGGATAGAGAACTCCACTCAGTACTGCAGAGCGCTCTAGCAGTATAGGATAGAGAACTCCACTCAGCACTGCAGAGCGCTCTAGCAGTATAGGAAAGAGAACTCCACTCAGCACTGCAGAGCGCTCTAGCAGTATAGGATAGAGAACTCCACTCAGCACTGCAGATCGCTCTAGTATAGGATAGAGAACTCCACTCAGTACTGCAGAGTAGAGAATGTGTCTAATACCCCAGTACAGTTGGTATGTACGAATGTCACACACAGTTTTGTATATTCCCATATATCTAGAGACCCATTTATCTGCGCATGACAAAGCTTGGTGAGGACATTCTTTTGCACAGGTTACTTAATGTATCAGTATCTGGGGGAGCTGGGGTTCATTTATACTTGTCTGTTGAGGGCTGCTTAACCAGCGGTGATGACACTTGGTTGGCCGTTCTTTTTGCCCTGAGCATGGGGAGGTGTGGTTGTCTGAGCCTGTTTCCAGCTCCCCTGTGTGCCTCTGTACCCCACAGGTGAGGTGATGATGAGCCTGTTCTGGTACTACCGGCCGGAGCACACCCAGGGAGGCAGGAACCTGAGCACGCAGTGTGAGGTGAGAGCCCCCCTCTCTCTCTGTGTCTGTCTGTCTGTCTCTCTCTGTGTGCGTCTGTCTGTCTGTCTGTCTGAGCACGCAGTGTGAGGTGAGAGCCCCCCTCTCTCTCTGTGTCTGTCTGTCTCTCTCTCTCTGTGTGCGTCTGTCTGTCTGTCTGTCTGAGCACGCAGTGTGAGGTGAGAGCCCCCCTCTCTCTGTGTCTGTCTCTCTCTCTGTGCATCTGTCTGTCTGTCTGTCTGAGCACGCAGTGTGAGTTGAGAGCCCCCCTCTCTATCTCTCTCTCTCTCTCTCTCTCTCTCTCTGTGTCTCTCTCTATCTCTCTCTCTCTCTCTGTGTGCGTCTGTCTGTCTGTCTGTCTGTCTGAGCACGCAGTGTGAGGTGAGAGCCCCCCTCTCTCTCTGTGTCTGCTCTGTCTCTCTCTCTCTGTGTGCGTCTGTCTGTCTGAGCACGCAGTGTGAGTTGAGAGCCCCCCTCTCTATCTCTCTCTCTCTCTCTCTCTCTCTCTCTCTCTCTGTGTCTCTCTCTATCTCTCTCTCTCTGTGTGCGTCTGTCTGTCTGTCTGTCTGTCTGAGCACGCAGTGTGAGGTGAGAGCCCCCCTCTCTCTATCTCTCTCTCTCTCTCTCTCTCTGTGTCTCTCTCTATCTCTCTCTCTCTCTCTGTGTGCGTCTGTCTGTCTGTCTGTCTGTCTGAGCACGCAGTGTGAGGTGAGAGCCCCCCTCTCTCTCTGTGTGTCTCTCTCTCTCTCTCTGTGTGCGTCTGTCTGTCTGTCTGTCTGTCTGAGCACGCAGTGTGAGGTGAGAGCCCCCCTCTCTGTATCTCTCTCTCCTGCTGTTTCTTCATTTCTTGTGGCCTCGTTGTCACTGTAACTGGCCGAATGGTTTTGTGTTCCCCCTCTTGTTTCCAGAACGAGATCTTCGCGTCTCGCCATCAGGATGAAAACAGCGTGGCCTGTATTGAAGACAAGTGCTACGTCCTGACATTAGCACAGTACTGCAGGTGAGGGGCAAACGTTGTTTCTTAAAAACATTCCTTAAGGCTTATCTGGGGGAAGCATATTAGCGTTGTGCTGAGCACTGCATCCTGTGCAACACTGACATGCTTCCCCACCACGCTCCCCCACAGCTGGCATTACGGAGTCATTTCAGAAGCACATTCTAGGTGGGGATAATTTAATAAACAATGATCTGAAACACCAATAGAGAATCATCCAGAACACACTTAACAGAATAAGAAGTAGAGTAAGAAATGAAACATGAGGAAAATATAGATGATTTAAAGAGTCCTTTTGAAGTCTTTGTGAATACGACTCCTATTGCAGAGCAGTTTCACCCATTCCAGGTTTTACTTGATTAGCCATAGCTTACAGGTACAAGCTCAGGTGTGCCTCATTAAACTCCTAGTAAAACCAGGAATGGATCAAACTGCTGTGCAATGCGAGTCTGATTTCCATCTCTGATAATGACCATGTCGTTCGTAAAAGAGTGGAGTAGTTTGGGAGCACAGCCTGTGAGTTTCTTGTCTCTTGCTGTTTCAGATTTTGTGCCTTGGTGAAGCGCCGCGGAGAGGGGCTACCGGACAGTGCCCCAGTGGTGCCCCCCTCCCCTGACTACGCCACCCCCCCGCACCGCCGCGTGCCCCCCAACATCGACCCCAGCCTGGTGTTCCTCTGCAGGCACGTCTACGACTTCCGCTACGGACGCATCCTCAAGAACCTGCAGTAGCGACCAGCGCCACACCAGCAAGACCAACTGGACTGAGAAACAAGCCCGTCCGGCCTGGGCAGGCGAGAGAGGAGGAGACGAATCAACCGACCGACCAATCATTCACTCAATCAGTAACACAACCGAAAATTCAATTGAGGGGCGTCCAACCATGATAGTGCCGCCCACAAGCAGTACCGGTTTAGAGATACAGAGGGCAGCAGAGAGTGCTGTGCTTTGAGTTAACCCTCCGTGTCCTGTTTGAGCCGCCCAACACAGTGCACCTCTCACACAGGACTGGAGGTCTGGAGGATTTCACCGACACAGTGCACCTCTCACACAGGACTGGAGGTCTGGAGGATTTCACCGACACAGTGCACCTCTCACACAGGACTGGAGGTCTGGAGGACGCCCTTGAATACGAGCCCTTGCATATCTCTCTGTGTGGATCGATCCAGCTCGATATTAGAGACTAATCAATCTGAAATACTCGGGCAACGCTACTGTAGTGACCTGCTTTAGACCACGAGGGATGCATTTAAAACAAGCAAAAAAAACACTTGTACGGTCAGCCATATTGTATGAGGTATCGTGATGACAGTAGTGTGTGATCGTCAAGTCTCAGAGTAACATCAATTAAACTGAGATAAGCCCTGAATTGCAGGCATGGTAACTCTGTGGGTGTGAATGAGCAGCTTACCCACTTGCTGACTGGTGATGGGACTGGCAGCCCCCACAGTGTACCAGTAAGCCTGAGTCAGTCCGCTCCTGTTAAATTATTTTTTAAATTATTTTAAAGTCTATGAACTGAACTCATTGAAGAGGCTCGAGACCCTGCTGTAATGATAGTTGGTATTCGTGAAGGGGTCAGTGGACACGGGCAGGCTGCTGGAATCTCAATTCTTAGAGCTGACTTGAGTACTGTCGTCTTCTTGTCTTGTTTTATTGCTTGTGTGCTGGCAAGCAATGCTGATTGAAAATGATCTGTCTGACACCCCCCCCCCCAACCGAGGTATTTAAATATTTAGTGGAGGACCAGGTAGGCGGTTTGCCTATCCCAGGGTACACTGCGCTGCTCCTGTGGGAACGGTTTTGGCACCCAGCCTGTGAACTGACCAATGAGAGGGACGCGATACGGACGATGCGTCCCTGCCGTTACCGATCACTGAGCCCTGAACCCTGAACCCTGAACCCACCCCCCCTTCTTGTGAAAACCAAAGGACTTTACTGAGCGCAGAACCCCGCCCCCCTCCACTCCCCTCCTCAAATCCATTCTTAGTTTGCACTAATTAATTCTCTGTTTTGTTAGAAGTTTTATGATTATGTGATCTTGGCTTTATCCGCTACTAATATAAAACAAGAGGTATATTGTGTGTGTGTGTTTGTGTGTCGGTGTGTTTGTGTGTCGGTGTGTTTGTGTGTGTGTGTGTGTCGGTGTGTGTTTGTGTGTCGGTGTGTGTTTGTGTGTCGGTGTGTTTGTGTGTCGGTGTGTGTGTGTGTGTGTGTGTGTCGGTGTGTGTGTGTCGGTGTGTTTGTGTGTCGGTGTGTTTGTGTGTGTGTGTCGTGTGTTTGTGTGTGTGTGTCGGTGTGTTTGTGTGTCGGTGTGTTTGTGTGTGTGTGTCGTGTGTTTGTGTTTGTGTGTCGGTGTGTTTGTGTGTCGGTGTGTTTGTGTGTCGGTGTGTTTGTGTGTTTGTGTGTCGGTGTGTTTGTGTGTGTGTAAGTGTTTGTGTGTGTGTTTGTGTGTCGGTGTGTTTGTGTGTCGGTGTGTCTGCATGTGTGTGTGTGTGTGTGTGTGTGTTGATGGAAGCAGCTCTGTTGTCCAGAGGGACTGTTCATCCAAACCTTCACCCAGCCTGACCCTAACCTTCACCCAGCCTGACCCTGACCCTAACCTTCACCCAGCCTGACCCTAACCCTAACCTTCGCTAGCTCCGCTCCCCAGGGGACTCGCATACATCACAATCATGGAGGATATTTCGGCTGGACTTCTCAGTTTTTCCTGCAAGGGGAAGCTGTTTTCCCATGTGTACTGTACTCTCATTCCAGACTTTACAATAACCCAGGCTGGGCCCAAGCTGCAAACATGCATTCCTGCAGAGCGTGTTAACAGTGCATTCCTCTTAATCGCATTTCTCATCATCACAGTTTAAAAACGAACAAAAATCCATTTTGAAAAATGGAATGTTACACATTTTAAATGAAGTCGAATAATAATATTTCAAATTTCACTTTTCTTTTCTTGTTTGCAAAGTGATCTACACCATATCCCACCCCTCCAAACAAAAAGGTGTATGTATTTATATACAGTGTAGCGTGTGTGTATATTACACATGTATGTATATGTCAGATTACCTAAAACTTTGTATTTCTTAATGGGCCAATCCCCTTTTGAATAGAAAACACCAAGACGTATTCACTGGTAATAATAGCTGCCACCGGCCCAGGCCAGCTCCCAGGGTACCCCGAGTATTCATGCTTCAGGAGAGATCTCTGTGTGGTGAAGTTAGTTCAGTAGCAGCTTGGTTCAGACTAGCCAGAGTCTACTGTACATCACAGCAGCGCTGCAGTCAGCACACATGCCTTGTATTGCAAACTGCAGGGTGCCAAAACCATACCAACGTGTGATTGATGCAGAGCCTGTTATATATATATATATATATATATAGAGAGAGAGAGAGAGAGAGAGTGTATATTTTAGTGTGTAAAAGTAGTCCTGTATAATACAGAAGTATCGTCGAATTGTGACATATTTGGTGCCCTAATCTCGCATAACAAGGAAGAGGAAGGCGTCGATATATTTATATTTGTTCCCAATATTCCCAGATTGAAATGGTGAAGATCTACAGGCAGCTTGGTCTGGTGTCGATAGAATGTTTGTTATTATTATTTGTATTGTTGGATATCGATTTGCTTCGTAGATGTTTGCTTGAAGGAACTGAATTGTTTGCGAGGGTGCGGAGTGTAGCGCCCCCTGCAGCATTGGGAGTGGAACGTGGGGGCTGTGCTTGAGTGTGTGTGCGCCTGCTCGTCTGTGTGTGCGTGAGTGCGTGTGTGTGCGTGCGCGCGTGACTGAGTGAGAGTGTGAGAGAGAGAGTGAGTGTGTGTGAGAGTGAGTCAGTGAGTGTGTGTGTGTGAGACAGAGTGAGTGAGTGTGTGTGCGCGTGCGTGAGAGAGAGTGAGTGGGTGTGTGCGTGAGAGAGTGAGTGAGTGGGTGTGAGAGTGGGTGGGTGAGTGAGTGGGTGTGTGGGGAGTGAGTGAGTGAGTGAGTGGGTGTGTGAGTGTGTGGGTGTGTGGGTGTGGTTTCTCATTAAGCTCCTGGCAATAGAATTAGCAAAATAAAATAAAAAAAAATAAAAAAAAGACAACTGCAGAGGTAACAGGGTGGACGCCCTAAAACCATTGACACAATCCAAGCCAAAATCCAGATCCCAGTGAGAAGTGTTACTGTATATTCATGTGATTTGTGTGCCAGCCTCGCGTCTGCTAGACGCTGGACCGCAAGAACTGAACTGAAGAGCCGTTAATAAGCATTGCAGGGTAAAAACATTACAATGAGAAAGCAACAAGAATCCAAAAGTACATGCTTTAATGTTAAAAGAAAAGGAAACCGATGTGAACAACTGTATGCCTCCAGTGAGCTGCCCCAGACCCGCTCTGTGCAGAGCAGTGTGAGGGCCTGTGTCCCAGGACTCTCCCTGTATCGATAAGCCTGTGTGTGGGCTCCACACTCTCAAACCACCCCAAACTGGGCTCCACACTCTCAGGTAGTGCAGTGACCCCCAGACCAAACCCCAGGCCTGTTTCAGATCTCATAGATCCCTGCTCTGATCCGACAGCTCCAGCTAGCAATGTGACACGCATTGTGGAAAGCCTGGTAGCGTGTCCCAACAGTGTTTCTCATGTCCCAGAGAATCTAACGTGCTTTTATTATAGAAAGTCCTGAGGACAAGACAAGCAGAGACCAGGTCCTGTATATTCACACTGAACAGGGCTACAGACCATCATCAATATTGTGCTAATGGTACAACGCAGGTGAATAAATCAATATATTTAATTAAAGTCAATTCAATTCAATTAAAGACGCTTGTACGTGTTTTGCAAATCCTGAAGGTAAAATTATGTATTTTTTATTTTTTTATTGTTAAATAGAAAAAAAAGCACTTAACCCCCACCACCCTGCCCCGCCCCATGCCCCGCCCCCTCTACCCCGCCCCGCCCCTCTGCCCCCACCCCGCCTCTCTGCCCCGCCCCGCACCGAGTGGGTACAACGAGGAGCGAGACGGACATTCCAAATACACTTTTTCTTTTTTTGGGTGGGGACGGGACTTGAAATTAAAATATTCTGAAAAAAATGTAATGTAATGTAAAAATTTTGGAGAAAAAAAAGAAAGTGTATCGATTTAGAAAAGAAAATATATATGTTTTGATTTAACTTGAATCCTTCGTGCTTTGTTTTTTTTTACCTTATCTATGCAATGCCTCAATGTGTCCAGGAGAGGGCAGTGCGAGCTCGTTTTAGTAGATTATCTTTCTGTAGTACTGGAATGTCTCCAGGAGAGGGCAGCAAATAAAACCAAAGAAAAAATAAATGACTTGAAACCTCCGCAAAAGCATTGAGGGGGAGTGTTACAGTGCCAGCCCCGTTTTGTATTACAAGCAGTTCTCAGTTTCTTATTTTAAACCAGTATTGCAGTCTGGTGTTGAATGCAAGCTCTACAGCAGTCACTGCTGGCTGGTCCACACTGTTTAAAAGCTCTGCGTCAGTGAGTACTGTATTACATGCACTGGAAAACAATGCTTGTTTCAAACTCGATTCGTACCACACCCTGTCACATTCAACCTAAGCCACACTTTTGCCTGTAAAGCTATTAAACCCAATCCTAGCACCAGACAGACCTACCTCCTTTACCCTGATTCCAGAGGAAACAAAAACCTGGACCATTGATGGGGACCTGAGGACCAGGCTTGAAAACTCCTGCTCTTAAAACACTCCGTGCAACCCTTTAATGATGTCATGTGAAAGCTGCAGCATGTCTGGGTGTTACTGGTCCTGTGGAGTGCTCAGGTTTTCTCATTCCTATAGTCCTCTATACAGCTCTGCAGTGTTTTCTCATTCCTATAGTCCTCTATACAGATCTGCAGTGTTTTCTCATTCCTATAGTCCTCTGTACTGGTCTGCAGTGTTTTCTCATTCCTGTAGTCCTCTCTACAGATCTGCAGTGTTTTCTCATTCCTGTAGTCCTCTATACAGCTCTGCAGTGTTTTCTCATTCCTGTAGTCCTCTATACAGCTCTGCAGTGTTTTCTCATTCCTATAGTCCTCTGTACTGGTCTGCAGTGTTTTCTCATTCCTATAGTCCTCTCTACAGATCTGCAGTGTTTTCTCATTCCTGTAGTCCTCTATACAGCTCTGCAGTGTTTTCTCATTCCTGTAGTCCTCTATACAGCTCTGCAGTGTTTTCTCATTCCTATAGTCCTCTGTACTGGTCTGCAGTGTTTTCTCATTCCTATAGTCCTCTGTACTGGTCTGCAGTGTTTTCTCATTCCTGTAGTCCTCTATACAGATCTGCAGTGTTTTCTCATTCCTATAGTCCTCTATACAGCTCTGCAGTGTTTTCTCATTCCTATTGTCCTCTATACTGGTCTGCAGTGTTGAGTTCTCTTCCCTTTAGACCTCTATACTCTGTAGATTACTGTACAGCGTTTTATTTCTGTAACAGCACAGACACACACACAGTATATGCTGTTTCATAAAGAGAACGCTGTCACTGTGTACTTGTTTAGGCTGTTCTCTGATTCTCTGAATGGATTTGTGCTTTTCTTCATGTGTGGTTACCATGTGGAAGCGAAGGGCAGTGGATGAAGTGGGACTGTCCTCAGTGCGGCCGACAGTGACAGAGTGCTTGATTAGCTCAATCTGAGGGCCAGGAGAGAAAGAGCACGAAGCCTGCCCTCCTCCTCCTCCTCACACTCCAGCCATGAGCGCCACACCCGCCGCGTGGGCTTCAAGGGCAACGTTCGTTTTTACTTCTGTGCAATGTATTTTTATTTGTGGTGCGTGTGAATTTAAAAGTACTAAACGATACTAAATCAGTAACTTCAGCCGTTTAGACCGGAAGTCTCTTTCTCCATGTTATTCACTGAAATCATGGCACTCTCTATCGGAGCAGATCTGCACTGACCTGTCAGCTTTGATCCTCACTAATGATCAACACGAAGCACTCTGTGTTCACGCTCTGTGTGTTTTCAGCACTGACCCTGTCTGCTCATCACCGACTCTGAAGGTGATTTGTGGAAGAGCTCTGTAGGGCTGGTGAAAGTTCCCACAGTCTCTTCCCCAAGCCTGCTGTTAATTGGCTTTGCTGCTCCGCTGGTTTGTCGTTCAGCTGCCCTCTCCTTCAGAACAGTTGAGGACCTTGAAGTGTGCGCTGTTAAGCGTCTCCTTTCCCCTGCACCCGTCATGGCCGGGTTCTCACCTCCTGGACGTGTCGCTGGTTCTGTAATAGGGCTGCTCTCTCCTCGCATTGTTAGAGCTGGGGTTTGCTGTACACACTGTAATGGCTTGGCATCTCGGCCCATTGAACTGGAAGGAGAGGCGAGGTTTGACACGTAGTGATAACCACACGGTTCAAAGAGGAACGTCGTCCCATTCAACCACAGAGCAGGCTGTGCAGTGCAGAGGTCTGGCCCAGGCTCATGCTGATGTCAGTGTTATTAACTGAGGAGGAGATCCCTTACAGCACATGGGATGGGAGCTGTCAGTGTTATTAACTGAGGGGGAGATCCCTTACAGCAGAGGGATGGGAGCTGTTCGCTTGTACATTAGGGTGTGCACAAAAAAACCCAGATCTCTTTCCTCTTAGTCCCTACCACTCAACCAAACTGCCCACAAGTACACATGAAGCTCGTAGCTCATAATGAGAATTGAAACGGTGAATAGTGCTGTTTTGCTTTTAATTCCTGTCCTGAGAGAAAGGGCTGATTGAGTCGGGCGCTGTGCCTCCACAGGCCTATTCCCAGAGCCTCTGAGACGTGATTATCCAGCCTCTCAATCTGCTTATTATTAACAGCTCTGCTGCGTCTGCACTGCTGGCTGCTCTGAACTGCTACTGTCTGGCACACTTTGTTCCTTTTAAAAGTGTATTCACCAGAGGATTTTAAAACGCTTTCCACATCTCTCATTCATTCAGCCTTTACAATCTTAAAAGGAGATGGCAAAGTTAACCCTAACCAACTTTAAGAGCAACACAGAAATCAGGACCAGAGGTTAGGGTTAGGGTTAGGAAATGGGATGCCTTGCCATGTCGTTGATCCTAAATCACTGGGATCCCTTTAAACCCGACTCAACAAAGCTTTGAGATCAATCAGCTGCAAAGAACTGGCTGATCAAGGACCAGGAGGTTGAGGTTGGGGGTTGAGTGTTGTTGGTTGGGGTTGGGGGTTGTGGTTGAGGGTTGTTGGTTGAGGTTGAAGTTGGGGTTGAGGGTTGAGTGTTGAGGGTTGGGGTTAGGGGGTGTCCTGCCTAGCTTGCTAGGGGTAGCACTGACTAGACGACTAGTTGCATAGTGAAGTGACAGTCGACCTCAGAAACAGGTAATTGACTCGTCATGGGATTGTGAAGTCATTGTGAAGTGTGATTGTGAAGTCATTGTGAAGTGTTGTTTCAGATACACAGAAGTGCAGCTGCAATCTGGTAAGTTATCAATTATAGTTGATTTATTTATTTTTAATTCAGTGGGGCCATTTATTTTACCCCTGATTTTCTCCCCAAATTAGAATGTCCAATTATGTTCTTCCCCCTCATTGCAGCAAATCCCCACACAGTTCAGATCCCACGACCAAGCCAGCTTCCTCTTCTGCACCCAGGCACTTACTGCTGCCATGCTGTTTCACAAGGTCGCTTCTCTGCACGTCTCGCTGCTCTATTACTGCTGCCATGCTGTTTCACAGGGTCGCTTCTCTGCACGTCTCGCTGCTCTATTACTGCTGCCATGCTGTTTCACAAGGTCGCTTCTCTGCACGTCTCGCTGCTCTATTACTGCTGCCATGCTGTTTCACAGGGTCGCTTCTCTGCACGTCTCGCTGCTCTATTACTGCTGCCATGCTGTTTCACAGGGTCGCTTCTCTGCACGTCTCGCTGCTCTATTACTGCTGCCATGCTGTTTCACAAGGTCGCTTCTCTGCACGTCTCGCTGCTCTATTACTGCTGCCATGCTGTTTCACAAGGTCGCTTCTCTGCACGTCTCGCTGCTCTATTACTGCTGCCATGCTGTTTCACAGGGTCGCTTCTCTGCACGTCTCGCTGCTCTATTACTGCTGCCATGCTGTTTCACAGGGTCGCTTCTCTGCACGTCTCGCTGCTCTATTACTGCTGCCATGCTGTTTCACAGGGTCGCTTCTCTGCACGTCTCGCTGCTCTATTACTGCTGCCATGCTGTTTCACAAGGTCGCTTCTCTGCACGTCTCACTGCTCTATTACTGCTGCCATGCTGTTTCACAGGGTCGCTTCTCTGCACGTCTCGCTGCTCTATTACTGCTGCCATGCTGTTTCACAGGGTCGCTTCTCTGCACGTCTCGCTGCTCTATTACTGCTGCCATGCTGTTTCACAGGGTCGCTTCTCTGCACGTCTCGCTGCTCTATTAATGCTGCCATGCTGTTTCACAAGGTCGCTTCTCTGCACGTGTGGAAGACAGTGGGTTTGAGGAGCTCAGTGGTTAGATAAAGAAAGCGCTGGGCTGCAGTGTGGAAGGCAGCGGGTTTGAGGAGCTCAGTGGTTAGATAAAGAAAGCTCTGGGCTGCAGTGTGGAAGGCAGTGGGGTTTGAGGAGCTCAGTGGTTAGATAAAGAAAGCGCTGGGCTGCAGTGTGGAAGGCAGTGGGGTTTGAGGAGCTCGGTGGTTAGATAAAGAAAGCGCTGGGCTGCAGTGTGGAAGGCAGTGGGGTTTGAGGAGCTCAGTGGTTAGATAAAGAAAGCGCTGGACTGCAGTGTGAATTGAAGGGTTAACATATTAATCAGCACTTATTAGGATTTCCATTAGCTTACCGTTTCAGTGTATCTTTCGCCCTCTGCATCTGTCTTTTGTATAAACAGTCAATTAGAAGCAAGTGCTGAAAATAGAACCGGCAATTAGTATCTCAGAGCAGCTCCTGCACGTCCAATTAGATAGCTATGTAAAATAATGAACAAGCCATTCTGAAGCGAGGCTCTTTAGTGCTGCCTGGGAGGTTGAGTACATTGCAAAATAAGTGCGTATTTTGTATTCTGTTACAGTGTGGAGTCTAATGAAATAAAGGTTACGAAACATGAATCATTCTACATCAATAACATTAGATTGCAATGATTACATACTGCATTCGTCTCAAAGCAGTTACAGGTCTCTTATACTGAGCTAAGCTAGAGAAGGGGCCTTTGTAACCAAAGCATTATTACAATCATGAAATGCTTGGTGCACAAAAGCATGTTGTTTCAATAGAGGTGTGTCATTTAATCAAAATAAATTAAAACACTGGCTGCTATTTTCTGTGTGCAAAAAACATTCCCTGTTGTACTGTGTGAAGATCACTGTTAGTTTATATACAGCAATTAATAACGGAAACGGGTGCAGAGCAAACAGCACTTCACATACTGCTGGGATACTGGAGAAACTGGAGTGCGGCGGGTTCAAAGGGAGGAGATTCCTTGTGGTAGCCCCGGACTGGACAGAAGTGCGCGCAGACACACACACACACACACACTTATACACACACACACACACACTTATATACACACACACACACACTTATATACACACACACACACACACACACACTTATATACACACACACACACACACACACACACACACACTTATATACACACACACACACACTTATATACACACACACACACACACACACACTTATACACACACACACACACACACACACACACTTATACACACACACACACACACACACACACACACACACACTTATATACACACACACACACACTTATATACACACACACACACACACACACTTATATACACACACACACACACACACACTTATATACACACACATACACACAGACGCACACTTCTACACGCACACACACATTCCCAAGGAAACCAGCAGCAGCACTTTCCAAAGGGTCAGCAGGCCAGTTGTCTTCAGTTCCCTGTGATTAATTGGCAGCAGATGCAATCATAATGAGCTGCGTGTGCTGACAGCCCGAGCCCTTGATTTTTTCAAGCATGCTAATTCAGTGACAATGGCTGTTCAGGTTAAGCTGTTTTTGTTTGTAAATTGATTGTGATCCTGCCCCAGGAGAATTCAGCACGGGCTGATTTTCTCAAACTGCTGGCTCCAATTCACAGAAGTGGCAGAGTGAGTACACTGCAGTTAACATCTGGGCTTCAAGAACAGTCAAGTGCTCAAGCAGACAAATGTGTGCCTTTTATACAGGAATCTCCACCAGTCACTGTCCTGAGAACTGCTGACGCTCCCCATTTGCTTTACTGGGATTCACAACTTCACACATTCACAACTTCAAAGCACTCAGAATTCCAGTCGTCAAACATATCACGTGTTTCTTTCTAAAATGACCCTGCTCCCGTAGGCCTATGGAAAAATACTGTAATGCCCGACTACAAATTGAATCCATGGCAGAATCCAGACAAAAAGGAGAGGCTGAACTGTATCAGACCTGTGCTTGTGTTTGTGACGAGTGTTTGTGTTTGTTGTCATGGAGACAGCAGGCTGAAGCTGCAAAGTCAGGTCTGCCGGATTTGATCTTCAGGTTTTTATTATCATGTTATTATTAATAATAATGGCTGAATCTGAGGGGATTTCACAGCTGGGGTGACACAATGAAAAGCCACAGACCTGTCGATAATGTGCAGAAAGGATTGCTTCCATAGATCTACCTTCAGGTTGAAGAAAAAAACAGACTTAACCCGTTCAAAACGATTCTGTTTCAGTGAGGGATAGAGGGGTGCTGATCGAGTGAGATAATATCCTTAAGGAATAGAAAGAAGACAAGCATTGAATTGACAACAGAAATGGCAGAAGGCTCAGGTGTCGTCGTCCATCCATCAACAGTCCAATCACCTTTGACCATTGTTCCATAGTCCAATTTCTGGGTTCCTGTGCATACCACACCTTGAAAATCGAGTGATGCAAGCTATTTCACTCAATGTTTTTTCTTCTTTATGCAAGTCAAGGTTGTTATAATAGTAGAACACACTAGTGGAGGCTTTGAGTAAACTGTTGCTTCTCATAATGCATCAGAGTGGAAAAATGCAACATGTCTAAGACTTTTGCACAGCAGTGTATGTAATTAGACAATTGTATACTTTAGACAAATAAGATAAGCTGACAGTCAGAATGAATGTGCTCTCCTGAAGGAGCACACAGCACTGACAATTATACAGTATAGTCTCTGAGAAGACTATTGATCAAAATAAAAAAGTGTCTTACATGAGTGACTGCAGGTCCCTATGCATGAATGATGAAGATGTATTTATGCTGAATAATTCAGAGCAGAGTGGGACATGCTAATCACCAGCTTTGAAGAAAAGCCACTCCGATTGATTTCTTTCTTTCTTTCTTTTTTGTGCATCTGTTCTGTTCAGATTTAGTATAAAAGCACCTCTCGCTTGGTTTCCGGGCGGCTGCCTGACTCATTTTCATTTAAATGAATTTGCATTGTCCAGAACGCTGGGTTATTAGATACAGGGTCTTTTCAAAAGCACACTCCGAACCCCTTCATTAGAAACGGTGTGCCTTCAACACAGCTCTCCTCATCACTGTGCATGTTTTTACATTAATCTGTCATCAATGTAAGACTCCTATTCCACCCAGTTTGAAACCCCCGTTCCAATGTGAACTCACAGCTGCAACCCTGTTACCCAGGGCTGTCCAATCACGCTCCTGCAAGCCATTCCACTCCAGATTGAACAGGGAAAATGAACCAATTAACTGCTGGACCGGGGTTTTGTTGGTTCAGTTAAATAATTGAGAACAAATATCAGTCTCCTTGTCTTAAAACAGTGATTGAACACCATTTTCCAACAAGAGCGGCACCTTTCTGTAAGGTAGACACTGACCCTATCGCTGTTTCAAAGGTTAAGTCGGATTGAATTTCCTTTTACAGGAGACTGGGAAAGCACGTGACGACCATCACTCCAGCAGGTCAGTGGAAGATTTTCTATTGAAACATATTTGCATTAACAGATAAAAGTGGCCTGCATAGTTTGGGTTGCAGCGGTATAAGATGGATTACCAGTGATGGGCTCTTCCTCCATCACACACCTCTATCATTTTTTTTTTCATTATACTGTATACTTGGCAACGGTTGCAACTGGTAAATGGAAAATCTCAATGCAAAATCACACAATGGACCAGATTCTCAAAGCGTTTCCACCGTTCTTTATTTAATTCCTGTTTTGTTAAAGGAGAAAATGTTTTGTCAGTGCTACACAATGAAAAACAAAACACCTTGAGGGTGCTGAAGAGAACTTAAAATCTACAGCTTAGTTATTCGGTTCTCATTTTGTAAAAACGAACAGGTGTTTTACCTCTTTCAAAAAATAGAAGTTGGTTAAAGACTGGAGTAAACGCTTTCAAAATATGGCCAGCAAGTCATTGCTCTCACAGATAGATTTCTAGTCAGCGGGTGTTTTTCTGGGGGTGCTAAAGGGAAGTGGTTGCTTTGATCTGTAACTCTCCCTGATTCCTTCCCTCATCAGTATGAAGCTGGGTACACATTGCACATGAATCCCAAGCAGGGTTTAGAACTTACACGCCTCACAAGGTCTCCATAGTAACAAGCAAACAAAAATTCCAACAGCATATGCATGAACATACATATTTAATCATTGAAATGCATCATGTATTGCATGTCGATTCTGTAAGGTGAACCGTGACTGTGCTTCAGAAACCAGCCGGCGTCGCATCACTCACATGTCTTTTTATTACCTTCTATTGCCCCTTTGTGAGCACTGAGAGAGGTCAGCGAGTAGCAGCAGATTGAGGCCGGGGAGGTGTCTCCGACTCCTCAGCATCGCTGTCTGCAGATCACACAAACACCCAGCACCCAGCACTCAGGCACAGTGTCTGCAGTGTGTGATTTCATTACAGGCCTTTTATAAGGGGTTTGAGAAACAAACGCAGGGTTAAAATAACAGGAGAGAGCCGTGCCTGAACATACATCCCTAACATCCTTACCGCTTGACAAATACATCCCGAATCAATCAGAGTTTCCATTGACTTCCAGTCCCATTGAATTCCAATAATGCCAAAGTGAACGCTACAAATTGAATGCAATTTGCCCACATATGGCTTTGCATGACTTATTTCACATGGCAGGGTGTGGAAGGGCAGGCAGCGTGTAAATGTTGTAAGTCTTATATTTGTATTTATATGTGTTGTCTTCATAAAGGCAGACAAGACAGTCATATGAGACTGTGACTGGACTGGTTATTGTGACCTGATTGGAGGGGAACATGTGGGAATGTGGTCAGGCTAAGCTGACTGATCAATTGCCAATTCAGCCTGACCATACGTATAAAGGAGCTCAATTCAGCTTGACCACAAGGATAAAGGAGCTCAATCAGCACAGCCTGCCAGAGCAGCAAGGTCATCTGGACGTCTGACTGAATCTCGCAATGGTGCAGGGGCCGTAGTTTCTGCTTGAAACGCCCCCTCCACAGAACAGAGGAGATGACTGGTGTGCCTGTGTTTGTAATTCTTGTTCTTGAAATGTCTTATGGGTTGCAGATTGCAATTTAGACTGGCCTCTAATCTCTCTGTGAATATATGAATATTGGATGAGTTTGTTTGATTTTGTTAAGCAATTGACAAGACAGTCCCCTGTGTTCAATGACAGCCTAGGAGATGAGTAGAGGAGACACTGCTGTGAGACACACACACACAGAAACAGACACGCGCACGCACGCACACACACACACACAGAAACAGACACGCGCACGCACGCACACACACACAGAGAAACAGACACGCACGCACACACACACACACACAGAAACAGGCACGCACGCACACACACACAGAAACAGACACGCACTCACACACACACAGAAACAGACACGCACGCATGCACACATACACACACACACACGCACACAGACACAGACACGCACACACACACAAACACACACACAGAAACACACACGCACGCACACAGTCATGACGTTCTATACAGTCCCCCCTTCCAAACCCAGTGCACTGCACAGCATGTATTTTCTCTGCACTCCAGAGAAGTGATTGATAAAACCATTCAGTCTAGAGTGTTCCTTGCAAAGGCTTCTGTGTGGGCCACTTAGTTTATTGTTTCATTTTTTCCATTTGCCAGTGGAAGAGCGCAGAGCTTGAAACCCATTCGGATATTTATTCCCCCCCCCCCATTTCAAAGCGTAGAAAGATCAGCACTCGCTGTTTGGAAGAGAGCCAGCCTGTGAAAGCATTTATTATTAGGGAGAGATTGTTAAATGCACAAGAGTGTTTGGGGGTTGGAACTGGGTAAACATGTCTTTGCATATCTAGAGATTTCTACCGGTATATGATATTCTTAATGCACTATACTCCATCAGAAAGAAGACTTCACTAACAATAGAGCTTCTTCTTCTTCTTCTTCTTCTTCTTCTTCTTACTATTATTACACCAGCTTCAGTGTCTGTGAAGTGCACCTCTCTCTGGGAAGTAATTTAACAATACAAAAGTGCATTGCCTGCAGCGGATGAAAGGGATCGCTTAACAGCTGTCATTGTGCAGTATTCTAGGCTAATGCCATATTCAGCACACTGTGCTGTGCTGGCCTGGGCTTCACCATGCTCTGCTATATGCTTTACAGAAGCAATAAGGCTTTCACTGGCCTGAAATCGCAGACAATGCTGTGGCAGGAGAATTTGTGAGAGAGAGGGAGAGGGAGAGAGTGATGAATGAATAGATGAGTGAGCGAGAGAGAGGGAGGGATGAATAGGTGCTGATGAAAGAATTCAAGTTCAAAGGGCAAAGGTTCAAAACTATTTGAGCATAACAAGGGTCCAGACTGTGATTATTACCCATCTGCAGTGAAAGAGACACATTCTGAAGCAGGTCCTAAACATCCCCAGTTGTTTTTGACAACTTCAATGTATCAAAGCCAGATATTTCAATTTCCTTACCCCTTATAAAAGTGTAATAAAGCACAGTGAAAGCATGGTAAAGCACAGGTCAGCACTGTAAAGAATAGCAATAAACATGGCAAACCAGGGTAAAGTGTGGTACATGCAGAGTATAACCATGGGAAAAGCTGCAAAAATACTGTGGTAAAGTTTTATAAGGGACTTGTACCAGCATATCAACCTTCTTCACTTTCACTCGTGCAGAAAGGATACAGTATGCAACTCTAGTAACCATAGTAAATACTGCAGAATACTTACCTGCCTTCCAGTATCCACAGCTCAGGTGCAGTAAACTGCAGTGTGTGTTGATAAGGGATTCTGTCCCACAGCTGCAGCGATCCCTGACTGAGACTGCAGAAAGTGACCCGCTATCGAAACCCACAGCAGCCAGAGCCAGGTGTGTCTGGTCCACGGTTATCCACTGGTTGCATTTCCTTTGGTATCTTGGACAAGCAGGTAAGTCATCCAGACAGAGTTTTATTTAATTCAGGTTTTAAAGTGTGGCTAGCAGGGCTGTGCTGTTACTTGTTACTCATACTCGGAGTTGCCTTTAAGAAGCATTTACCGTCCAGTATTCAATAAATCCATTCCTAACGTACTGATTTAAAACCAGAAGAGCTGTCCTCCCTCACGTTTACAATCGAGTGCCAATCAACTTCCGCACTGAGTGTTTTAAAAGCCGATTGGACGATTGCTTTCCTGTAACCTGGGGCGCTGGCATCAGTACTGGCGTCCCCAGGTTGTAAACTGAGGAGAGGATAGCGTTCCTTGTTTTAAAGTCAACACGTACCAGCACAGCCCTAGCTGATAGGAGGTTACAGTAAAATATACAGTATAAACACAGTGAAAGCACAGTCAACTGCAAACTTACCATAGTAAACTTTTCTTTAAAAATATTAATAATAAAATGGATTGTAAAAACTAAAAGCAGCGCCCTCTACCTGAACACTGCAGATTCCAGCACGGGAAATGTCCCACAATGCTATTGTGAATAAAAACCTCATTTCCAAACCTGCACATCAAGTGTGACTGGCATTTAAATAACCTGCCTTTCAGAGCAAAAAGAATCATTGTGTTTTAATAAAAAGCTTAACAAGAGCTTCTTATGCAATCGCGTAATAACTGATTCTGATTATTCCAAAAATAATGCCATGCAATTCTAGCCCATTATTATTTTCATCCAGAGCCCATCTCCCACTCTCCATTAGGGATCATTAAATACCAGCCATCATGTACTGAATGGACAATTACACAGCCTCTGTTCTTTTTTTTGTTTGTTTTTTTCTTTACCAAGCTGAAAGTGTTTCTGGCAGCTTGAGGAAATTGTGGATTTCAGGCCGCACCCAGGACTCTGCCCTCCACGGGACAGACAGACGAGCTGTGGAGGGCTGTGCTTCCATTTCCATCTCATACAACTCCATCCCGAGCTGGAAATGAGCGCTGCCTTTCACTGTAAAGCACCAAGAATCCGGAGAAAAGCACTGCAAAAAACAGGGAAATGTAGTAATACTGAAAGAAACTTATTTTACTGAAGTTCTGAGTGATCATGCACACTTTGTATTATTAGTATTATTTTTTAAATCCATGACCCATCTCCCACTCTCCATTAGGGATCATTAAATACCAGCCATCATGTACTGAATGGACAATTACACAGACTCTGTTTTTTACGTCATTTCCTTGACCAAATTTAGTCTCATTTCCCTAGCGTGATACACGGTGTGAGACAAAGCACATTAACACTTAACATCTGCGTTTCTTCTTCACTTCACCAAGGTCAGCAGAAACACAGATAACAAGAAGTTACACTTCAGCCTTGATCATGAATTGCTATATTAAGGAGGCACAGACCTACTGAAACTTGTAAGGTTCCAGGCAGTTCAGCAAAAATAATTAACAACTTGATATGATATGAGTTTTGCTCAATTCTCGCAGGCAGCAAGGCGCCGTACCCACGCATCACAAGGCTGGTGATTGCAAACAGCTGACGTGCACCAGCTCTGTACAGCTTGATTTTCAGAGTTCATTACCCCTGCTCTGATTCAGAGCTCACATTACACACAGGGACATTGCAGGCTGTTCAGAGGCACAGTTTCAATGATTTTCTTTCCTATTAAAAGGGGCACATCAGATGATTCCAGTTTGTAAACCCTTCCACTCCTCGGTGCTGTTCCACGCACAGTGCCAGCTGAGGCTCCCGAGTCTTCAGTATGCTTTGCCATGTCCTTCTTTCTTCTTTGTACTTCTCCGGATGAGAGACCTCATGGGAGAACACGAGGTGGGCAGCGGCCTCTTGCCTGATCCCCATACTGGTACAGAAAGCCCCTCTGACTTGTAGAGAGTGACGGAGATGGGAGATGCACCTCACAGGCTGCAGCATGTAAACATGTTGATAATAGACACTTTATAAAGCATGAGAAAACTGCAAAATGACCATGCAAATGTACTGTGGTAACTTTGTATACGAGTGGGTGAAATGGAGAAGAGCTTGACGATCTGGATAAGGATTTAATTGATTCATTGTAATAATTAAGAGATAATCAAGGGCATGGGTGAAACAAAGACCTGGACTAGGAGTGCGGAGGTTCCGGCTCTCCGTCCATTCCAGCCCAGGACATCGTTTCCAGCTGGTATTTACCTGCTCACTGTACTTGGACCTACAGCACGTGTGGCTTTCAGGACTGAGACACAGTGCGTATCTCTGCCGTCAGGGTTTGAAGTGACTGACAGCTGTGAGGGAGGAGTGGAGGGTGAATCACGGTAGGTGTATATCATGTGGATCGACGTCGCAGCTCCGCTGGTGTAATCTCTAATCACTGCTGTCAGCACCCCCCACGATGTGATAATGTGAGACCGCGGCTCAATCACAGGGCTGACCCCGGAATCGGAGCTGCTCATCAGATCAACGCTCGTGCAAAGCAGCAAGCAGGAGCACTGATTAGAGTGAACACCGGTCCTTCAATCAATTACAGCGTGATTGTCATAAATGAAGCCTGGAACTGAAGGGACCCATTTCCTGAACAAAACACTCAACTGAGCCTGGGCGGGTTGAAATGCTGTTTAAATCATTAAAGAAGGCCCTTATAAAGCTTCCCACAGTAAAAGCACAGCAAAGTGTAATAAAGCACAGTGAAAGCATGGTAAAGTGTAATAAAACTTCAAAATACTGTGGTAAACTTTTATAAAGTGGGGAGAATTCTGCTTGTTCTTGAATGTGATCTGCTCAGAGCTCAGAAAGATAAGCAGCAGCAGGAGGGTCACACTGTGCATTTATAACGTGAGCAAAAAACAACAGCGAGGTCAGCCTCAGATTGTGAACTAAAGAGCCCCACCCAGAGAGCTCTTTGCTTGTGTGACACAACAGCAGAGCTCTTGCTGCTGAAGGTACGTACAGCGGAATGCTCTTTAGAATTGTGAAAGGGCAATTCATTAAACTGGGTTACTCATCCACCACTCTATAGGGGGTATTTTTTTCTTACATGCTTAATGTTGTAATTACATTTTTTTTGTTTCTAATGGTATTTAGTGGCCTTAAAGAGTGGGTGTGGTGTATAATGACAGTTAACTAAAAGAGTGCCTCTTAAAATTAAGGAAGCAATCTCCAGAGATGATATAAAGAAGCTGGTAGGAGGCTCTTATTCAGATTGCTGAGACCCTGTGTGGTGTGTGGGAGAGGCTCTTATTCAGATTGCTGAGACGCTGTGTGGTGTGTGGGAGAGGCTCTTATTCAGATTGCTGAGACGCTGTGTGGTGTGTGGGAGAGGCTCTTATTCAGATTGCTGAGACGGTGTGTGGGAGAGGCTCTTATTCAGATTGCTGAGACGCTGTGTAGGAGAGGCTCTTATTCAGATTGCTGAGACGCTGTGTGGTGTGTGGGAGAGGCTCTTATTCAGATTGCTGAGACGCTGTGTGGTGTGTAGGAGAGGCTCTTATTCAGATTGCTGAGACGCTGTGTGGTGTGTGGGAGAGGCTCTTATTCAGATTGCTGAGACGCTGTGTGGTGTGTGGGAGAGGCTCTTATTCAGATTGCTGAGACGCTGTGTGCTGTGTAGGAGAGGCTCTTATTCAGATTGCTGAGACGCTGTGTGGTGTGTAGGAGAGGCTCTTATTCAGATTGCTGAGACGCTGTGTGGTGTGTGGGAGAGGCTCTTATTCAGATTGCTGAGACGCTGTGTGCTGTGTGGGAGAGGCTCTTATTCAGATTGCTGAGACGCTGTGTGGTGTGTAGGAGAGGCTCTTATTCAGATTGCTGAGACCCTGTGTGGTGTGTGGGAGAGGCTCTTATTCAGATTGCTGAGACGCTGTGTGGTGTGTGGGAGAGGCTCTTATTCAGATTGCTGAGACGCTGTGTGGTGTGTGGGAGAGGCTCTTATTCAGATTGCTGAGACGGTGTGTGGGAGAGGCTCTTATTCAGATTGCTGAGACCCTGTGTGGTGTGTGGGAGAGGCTCTTATTCAGATTGCTGAGACCCTGTGTGGTGTGTAGGAGAGGCTCTTATTCAGATTGCTGAGACGCTGTGTGGTGTGTGGGAGAGGCTCTTATTCAGATTGCTGAGACGCTGTGTGGTGTGTAGGAGAGGCTCTTATTCAGATTGCTGAGACGCTGTGTGGTGTGTGGGAGAGGCTCTTATTCAGATTGCTGAGACGCTGTGTGGTGTGTGGGAGAGGCTCTTATTCAGATTGCTGAGATGGTGTGTGGGAGAGGCTCTTATTCAGATTGCTGAGACGCTGTGTGCTGTGTGGGAGAGGCTCTTATTCAGATTGCTGAGACGCTGTGTAGGAGAGGCTCTTATTCAGATTGCTGAGACGCTGTGTGGTGTGTGGGAGAGGCTCTTATTCAGATTGCTGAGACGCTGTGTGGTGTGTAGGAGAGGCTCTTATTCAGATTGCTGAGACGCTGTGTGGTGTGTAGGAGAGGCTCTTATTCAGATTGCTGAGACGCTGTGTGGTGTGTGGGAGAGGCTCTTATTCAGATTGCTGAGACGCTGTGTGGTGTGTAGGAGAGGCTCTTATTCAGATTGCTGAGACGCTGTGTGCTGTGTGGGAGAAGCTCTTATTCAGATTGCTGAGACGCTGTGTGCTGTGTGGGAGAGGCTCTTATTCAGATTGCTGAGACGCTGTGTAGGAGAGGCTCTTATTCAGATTGCTGAGACACTGTGTGGTGTGTGGGAGAGGCTCTTATTCAGATTGCTGAGACGCTGTGTGGTGTGTGGGAGAGGCTCTTATTCAGATTGCTGAGATGCTGTGTGGTGTGTGGGAGAGGCTCTTATTCAGATTGCTGAGACGCTGTGTGGTGTGTGGGAGAGGCTCTTATTCAGATTGCTGAGACGCTGTGTGGTGTGTGGGAGAGGCTCTTATTCAGATTGGTGAGACGCTGTGT
Source organism: Acipenser ruthenus (assembly GCF_902713425.1). Taxonomy (NCBI): domain Eukaryota; kingdom Metazoa; phylum Chordata; class Actinopteri; order Acipenseriformes; family Acipenseridae; genus Acipenser; species Acipenser ruthenus. Next base: position 34,854,348 of record NC_081203.1, on the reverse strand, counting down.
GGTGTGTTGGGAAGCAGGCTAGTGGTTTGGGAGTGCAGGAGATACAGGATTATTATTGGAGGGATATTTCAGTGACCACACAAGTGTTAGTAACCGCTGTGATAGGCAGACTGTATGCCTTTCATTTTAAATAAATAAATATAAAAAAAACAGCCTGGAAACAATCATCTAGATTAAAACATGACGTTTATTCTGTATTTTTACACAGTATTTGAAACCGGTTCTACAGTGTTTGTTTGCATGCCTCCAGAGAATCACTCAACACAGGTCTCAAAACACAAACTCAAAAAGTCACACAAAGCACTGTGCAGTAACCAGAAAACACGCTGCAGAAATATCCTGTTTAATAAAAGTGTACGCTAAACAGACATTTATTAAAATACATTACAGTAATAACTCAGCGTTCTTCTATAGATTATCAAGCACTGTGAACAACAATGGGCTGATCAATTACATTAACATTGATCATGTATTCCCTCCCATGTGTGTCTGGGATACATTTCAAAATACAGACACATGAACTAAACGTGGCTACACTGAACTTCCATTACATTACTAAAAACAAATACTTACAACCAAATGAAATGATCTGGAACATAACTTTGTTCCAGGTTGTGGATTTGATATGGAGTTTCCCAGGGTATAGATGCTCACTCACTGTGTTTTCCCCCTTTGCTTTCCCAATGGTTATGCAATGCATTTACCATAGTTTACCATGTTTTCTAATCTGCTTTATCATACCTCTGGGCTTTACAATGCTTCCCTATGCTTTACCATGCTTTCACCTAACCTCACTCCTCCCAAAGTGAATTGGTCATCAGGTGAAGCAGCCGAATGCTTCTAAAAGTGACACGGTGTCCTGGTGTGATCATATCTGCACTGGTTGGAACATTTGTTAGCCAATGAGATTGCTCCCTCGGATTTTGCCATGTTCTTATGACAGCAGTCTGGTGAATGCAGATTTTCTCCAGTGTGGAGGGTTTAAGGAATGGTCACGTGTCACTGTCTAGACCTGATCAAAGACCTTGCAGACTCGCAGTCCCATCCAGGCTGATGCGATGCTCCTCCAATCTAGAAATCAAGTGGCCCTGGCACACTCCAGCAGGAGCATTGCAAGCAAAAACTACGCTGGATAAAATCCCAGAAGGGGGTTGAGGTTTTTGTTGTAGAGAGAGAGACAGTTATCTCCAAGTACACTAGACCGATGATGCCTCCTCAAATTACAGCTATCACATGACCTTTCCTTTTCCTTGCTGGCGTGCTGTGCTGTTATCCCAATGAAATCCCAAAGACCTGCTGTAACCAGTGCCATGTGCACCTTTGCAAGGTTGATGTCCTCTGCAAGGTAAACATTCTTATTAATGGGACCACTAAGAGAGATCCTTCACACTTTATCAATTCAGGGAGGGGTGGAGTCCACGTATCTCTCAATGAAACCCCAGAGATGGCCTGAGAGTCTCCGGCTAGCGGAAGGAGAAGCGCCCCTCCAGCACCTGCTTGTCTGTGATGTCGGTGGGGATGTCCGCCATGATGAAGCAGGTGTGTATCTGGGGAATTCGATGGGAGGTCAGGGTGTGGGTGAGCGTACTGCTGCCCCTGGCCCCCTGGCTCTGCGTGCTGCCCTGGTGCCCCCGAGAGAAGTACCTGCCCAGGTGGAAGCGGAACTTCTGGTGGAGCGAGGCGTAGATGAAGGGGTTGTAGCAGGCGGAGCTCATGGCCACCAGGTGGCAGGAGACCTGCACCACATTGACGTAGCTCTTATCCAGGATGGCGAAGTCCGCGTCCAGGTCCATGATTAGGTTGACCACCTGCAGGGGCAGCCAGCAGAGGGCGAAGGAGAGCACGGAGACCAGCAGGAGCCGGAAGGTCTTGTGCTTCTTGCGGGCCCAGCGCTCCCGGTTCGAGGAAGGGGCCGCTCCGGGGACGCTCCTCTTCCGGAGGTGGCGAGTGATGGCGCAGTAAGAGACGGAGATGGCTGAGAGGGGGACAAGGTAGGAGAGCAGCAGCAGGGAGCAGGAGTAGATGAGCCGCTCCCTCTCCTGGTCCTGCCAGAACTCCTCACAGATGGCCATGTCGTGCCCAGCTGCTCTCAGGTCCAGGTGGGTGGTGTGGAGGGAGGTGGGGGTCGAGAGAGCCAGGGAAGCCAGCCAGATGGCCCCCACCAGGTAGAAGCAGTGGCGGCGGCCAGCCCTCCTGCGGATGGGGTACGCCACGACCACGTAGCGGTCGACCGCGATGGCCGTGAGCGAGAGGACTGCCACCAGCACCGTGGCAGCCTGCATGAGCGCGACGAAGTGGCACGTGAAGCTGCCGAAGAGCCAGCCACGTGGTTCAAAGGCGTAGGTCGCGGTGAGCGGCGCGCAGAACAGACACATGATCAGGTCGGCCGCCGCCAGGTTCCCGATGAGGAAGTTGGTGGTGCTGTGCAGCTTCTTGGTGAGCGCGATGAGCAGGATGAGAAGCAGGTTCCCAACACAGGCCACCAGCACCAGCAGGGCATACAGGGGGATGAAGAGGGGCTTGAGGTGGAACAGGAGGTCAAGGCCAGTGAAGGGGCTAGTGGAGGAGGAGGAAGGGAGCGTGGCATTGGGCCAGGACTCGTTCACTAACACAGTCGAGTCCATCGCTGGAGCACGCAGACCCCCCCACTCTCCGGTGATCAAACCTGGAAGAGAAGAAGGAGACGTTATTGATCGATTAATATATTAAAGCAACATACATAAGCTGCCTGTACGCTTTATTAGGACCTTTCTGCCCCATTGGGTTTGGCTTCCTCCAGAGATTCAAGTTTAGGTTGACTATGCTATGTGACTTGCGATCCCTGGAGGACTCTAAAGCAAGTCCACTCAACACTGACGCGCTTGTACCCTGCTGGCTATATTCAAGCCGATACGACGAGCGTGTCGGAGGAGGTGGTCCCTGAAGGGCTTGCGTGGTTCACGATGAGCGTGTCGGAGGAGATGGTCCCTGAAACGCTCGCGTGGTTCACGACGAGCGTGTCGGAGGAGATGGTCCCTGAAGCGTTCGCGTGGTTCACGACGAGCGTGTCGGAGGAGATGGTCCCTGAAGCACTCACGTGGTTCACGACGAGCGTGTCGGAGGAAATGGTCCCTGAAGCGCTCACGTGGTTCACGACGAGCGTGTCGGAGGAGATGGTCCCTGAAACGCTCGCGTGGTTCACGACGAGCGTGTCGGAGGAGATGGTCCCTGAAACGCTCGCGTGGTTCACGACGAGCGTGTCGGAGGAGATGGTCCCTGAAGCGCTCGCGTGGTTCACGACGAGCGTGTCGGAGGAGATGGTCCCTGAAGCGCTCGCGTGGTTCACGACGAGCGTGTCGGAGGAGATGGTCCCTGAAGCGCTCGCGTGGTTCACGACGAGCGTGTCGGAGGAGATGGTCCCTGAAGCGCTCGCGTGGTTCACGACGAGCGTGTCGGAGGAGATGGTCCCTGAAGCGCT